>NW_005871096.1:5739179-5756516 GCF_000147115.1 Myotis lucifugus
TCCGTTTACATCCCTTGTAAAGCCCATAGAGGGCGGGGGATATAGTCTAAAAACTCCTTGACTTGGCACCGGGGCAGGAGGAATGCCTTAAGGTCCCCTTTCTCCTACCAGTGGAAGTGTCGCCCCTAAAGTAACCTATTAAAAACCGCCGGTAGGGGGGTGTGGCGAAAGGTCCCCGTTCTGACACTGGGCTAGAAGCTAGTCGCTGGGTCTCCCCTACAACCCCCGCCGGGTGGAGGGGGTGGCTGGGGTTCCCCATCAAGCCCTGTTAGGGGGGGGGCATGACTTGGGGACCCCCACCCTGGCACCAGGGTGGGGGGCATGCCCTGGGGTCCTTTACAAACCCCCACGGGGGGGGGGGGGGGGGGGGCGGTGCGCAGCCTCAGGTCCCTGATGATTGCTCATTAAGGCTCGTTATGGGAACTCGGCCTCCACTGTGGGTGCAGCCATCTTGTGTTACGGAAGCCCCCGCCTCCGCTATGGGCGCTGCTGTCTTTGTGGCAGAGTGACGGTCAATTTGCATATTCCCTTTTTATTATATAGGATGGAAATACTACTATCTCAGCAGCAGGGTGGTTGTAAGGATTTAATACATATACATAGTATATTTTAAGTGCGACACAGCAATCACTCAGTAAATATGAAAGTCAGTATGGTGACAGTAATCTTATGAGTACGGTTAGTCCTCACTTAGCATTGCTGTGGATAGGTTCTGCACCTTTAAGCAAAACGATGTGTGACAAAACCGGTGTTATCGTTGGCGAATTGATATAAATAAGAGCAAAGTTCCTATGGCATCTCATCAATGTTGTAACAAAATGATTTCAATGAAATGATGTCAGTGGAGGACCCGCTGTGTATGGGTTTTTGGAATAGCTAAGGGTTTGGAGTAGATTACATCTAAGGAAGGTAACAGATGAACGTCTTTGAAGCTGAAGGACTAAGAATGACTTTGAGCATATAGTGCCCACTGAAAGAAACTATGTAAGGGATGTAATAAAAAATCAAGGGGAAAGAGCTCTGATGGACAAGTTTATTTACTCACTTATTTCTAGCACTGGTTACAGGTATAGATATTTTTGATGGGAAAATCTCCTTCTCATCAGTATGGTCTTGTGTCTAGCTTCTAGACCAGTGGTTCTCAACCTGTGGGTCGCGACTCCTTTGGGGGTCGAACGACCCTTTCACAGGGATCACCTAAGACCATTGGAAAACGCATATATAATTACATATTGTTTTTGTGATTAATCATTATGCTTTAATTATGTTCAACTTGTAACAATGAAAATACATCCTGCATATCAGATATTTACATTATGATTCATAACAGTAGCAAAATTACAGTTATGAAGTAGCAACGAAAATAATTTTATGGTTGGGGGTCACCACAACATGAGGAACTGTAGTAAAGGGTTACGGCATTAGGAAGGTTGAGAACCACTGTTCTAGACACAGAGTCATTCTTAGTATTCAAAGGCGATGGTATATTGATGACATATTGCTACTTTTGCTCTCCATAATAGGTAAAGTTGTGTCTGAAAAGTCCCACTCGGCATTAGCAGTTTTCCTCCCAATACTTAAATATGGAGATGGCCTTTATTTTGCAGCTACTGTCAATGCTTATAGTGCCTGCCACTTCTGCTATTTCTGCAAACATCTGGATTCTTGGCAATCCCACCTCAGCTTAGATCCTCTTACTCTGGGCTCTGCTAGATCTCAGGGGATTTTAAAGTCCTCGGAATTCTTTGCAGATTTGCATGCATATGAGCATATGTGCATTTTGAGGGGACACAGAGCAAAGTGATCAGACTCAGAAAAACCAAAAACTGCTGCTGAAGGTGTCTTGGACTAAGAAAGAATTAAAATGACTTCATGAGATGAAAAAATGGCACAACACAAACACAGGGAGGTCCCCCAGCACCATTTGCTCCTGCAGCTTTAATGCTTCCACACCCTCCTCCTTCCTCAACAAACAATGTAATGGCTAGGTCTCATGGTTTCAGACTAGCTCTCTCGTTAGTGGGTGTGGAGACTGCACTTTTTCCATTGTCCCTAGAAAGGGCATTACTTTTTTTTTTTTTTTTTTTTTTTTTTTTTTAAGGAAGGCTAAGGTGTCCATAATAAGGTTTCCAGGGAAAGAAATAAAACTGATTTTGATATCAGCAACTTCAAAGTGCAAAGTAAAAGTGGCAGGTTGAGATTTTCAAAAGAAATGAAAAGTGCTTGTTTTCCAGATTTCATCTGCAAAAACAATCAGTCCTTTGTATTCGGCTTTGCCTCCAGGCCAGAAGGGCCCGACAGGGCCACACCCAAGGCGGGATTAGCTTCATTCATTCTCTTCCTCCTCCTCCTCCTCCTCCTCCTCCTCCTCCTCCTCCTCCTCCTCCTCCTCTTCCTCCTCCTCCTTCTTTTCTCTCTCTCTCTCTCTCTCTCTCTCTCTCTCTCTCTCTCTCATCTTTAAAAGGCATAACCTTTGCTGTATCACCAGTGTTAGGATTTACAACATCTGTAGGAGATGTTGGCCACCATAAATCTAGGATGGGAAAGGAAGTGAATTTTACTTGAACCTGATTTGAAAATACAAAACTTCTCTTTTAAGAAAGGGAAGGAAATAAACACATAGAATTTGTTGAGCCTCTGTGAGTTCAAACCTGCTATTAAGCTTTGTAAGGGAGTGAAAAACCTAAAGTTCATTCACTTACAAATTATTATCTCATGCATATTAGGTGCTGGACATAGAGGTTGCTCTCTAGACATTTACCTCCTAGTCTGGGAGACAGACCTCATATAATGAAACAACTAAGGAAAATAAAGTGCAGTTAAACTTCTGAGAAAGGAAAGATCAAGTAGGCTAGGAAAAGCATCACATTGTCAACATGTAAATACCGAATATCCTTCAATAGGGGAATGGTTAAATGAAAATGGTGGTTTCAAATGATAGAGTACTATTCAACAGCCAAAAGTAATGAAATAAGTCTATGTAGCCACATGGACAAGTCTCAAACTATTGTTAAGTTAAAGCATTTTTAGGATATTATAGACTTATATAAAAATTGTAAGACACACACACATAAAATAACTTCATTTATTCTGTGCATGTTTGTATTTGTTTGTGTGTGTGTCTGTGTGTGCATGTGTGTGTTTCTTTTTAAGGAACTGGAAGGAGACACACTGAATTCATAATCAGGGCTACCTCTGGGGAGGGAAGGGAGATCAGGATAAGGGTGCCAGTCAAAGATATCTTTAGTTTCATCTGTTTTGTGCTGGTTTTGCTTCTGATGTTTTGCTCTGATAACTGGGAGTCTAGCGGCCCAGCTTTCTGCTGCAGAAAACAGTCTTCTCCTAATAGACCACATAGACTTCCTGGGCCTGAGAGCTGGGTCTCTCCCATTGTTTTTGAAGGCTTCCAGCACAACATGAATGAAGAAATGCCAAAGGAATGTTACGACCAGCACAGTACACTTTAAATGTTTATATTTAGCCATTCACGTTGTGCGATGAGCCCTTTCTCTTTAATCCTGTCGGTGTGTCTCCGTGATACCATCAGAAGTCTGTTTTAAGTCTTGAGCCAACGGTCTTCCAGTTGCATTGCTCTAAGAGGCACAGGGAACCAGGAAAAGCCCTGCACGGAACAGGCTGAGGGACGGTGATGGAAGGGCCCGGGAAGGGCAATCCTAGTGCCTTAGCCCTTCCCCAGGGCTAAGTTCTCTCCCAGGCGTGGCATCTGGGTCTACAGTGTCGCTTTTGCAAAGTGGGTTTGGTTTCAGCACTATGCAGTTGTCCAACAAAGTCAAATAGATAAGTTTTTACCTTTCCAACCATCCTGTCCTTCTTCCCCTCAGGGCATTTAAGGTCAAACAGGCTCTCAGTACACGCCCTGTGCCAGCCCAGCCCAGCCCAGCCCAGCCCAACCCAGCCTCCCCCATGCCCAGGGAGAGATCGGGGCCAAATGTATCATGGCAGTTTCATAGACCTGTAACAGGTCCAACCATTTTCTTTTTTCAAGTGGGAAATGTTCATCCTAAGAAAAAGTTGCACAGAAATATTACAATGTGCATCTATTTCACTTTACAGAAGGGAAATGGATTTTAAAGTCTTTACTTTCGCGCCCGGTGAAATCCTTGCATACATATCTGGAGAAGTTAATAGCGTTGGCCAATGACGAGCCCACTTTTGAAGTGCTTTGAAGAGGTTTGTCCCTCTACTCTCCTTCTTTTTGATATTATACTAAGAGTTTATGTATCATCTTAAAGCAGCGTCATTACGACCGCACGGCTAGTCATTTGAAAGAACACACTCACTTAAACAAATACACTCCAAAGTGAACCAAATGCTAATGCACGTTTTATTGGATGAAGAGACAAACAATATAATTATACTTGAATTTCAGGGAATCAAAGGTAGTAAAACCAGCCCAGGGCAGGGTTTATAAGTTAGCCATACTCGCGTTCATTTTTCCAAGCTTGGAAAGTTTGCTAAAAGGAGCGGAGGGCTCCTTTGCCAGACTAGCAGAAAGGAAAATGTCTATCAGTTTTTCTTTTGTTCTCTCAGATCCTGTTCAAGAGCGCCCTAAGCCAGCAGGTTCACCAGAAAGCTATTGAGCTTCTGCTGGAACCCATTATGCAGGGTGAATTTCTCCTGGAACGTTGCCATGGGTTTTTTATGCTGCTGTGGTAGGCATGTCTTGAACACTGTCATGTAGCCAAGCAAAGAACATTTGCTTAAAGGATAGAAAATGTTTAAAAATTAGTGTTTGTTTAAAAGCAGGTTAAATAGCAATATGATCTTAGGGTAGGGCAGAGAAAACTCTTTATTTCTCTAAGTGATCTGATTAGGTTATTTAACTTTTTTGTTGTTGCTTTAAACAGATTTATAGTTTTTACTAGAATAATTATATATTAATATTGCCTTCTAGAAAGTACCTTCCAGTGCCTATTTTTCTTTGTTGTGATTAACTGTTTTTCAAAACTGAATTTTCACTTTAGTGATTTCTCACATGTTTGTTTTTATAGGAGTTACCAGTAATAGCTAAGAAATTTTGAAGGTGCAGAGAACATGCTAAAATAGAAGTTCTTTTTTCACTTTCAATTCCAGAGCTATGCCATAAAATACATAAAGAAAGAAAAACATGAAGATAGTTTTTTATTAGAGCAGATAGTATTTTTAAGAGTTGCAAATTTAATTATAAATTCCAAGTTCAAATTCTGACACATAAAAAACTATAAAACATAAACATGTCCCCAGAAATTATTCCCTAATAAATAGTAAAATTTGACCCAAACCACCTTCTTTTAGCAAAGTTTCCTTAGTACCAAATTCTCATATTCTCTGTAATAACCCAGTGATGGACATGTACAAGAACTCAGAGTGTGTTAAGGAAAAATCCTAATGATAAGAATTTGAATCTTGCCTCTGCCATTCACCAGCTCTGTGGTCTTGGGGAAGTAACTTCACTTCTCTGAGCTTCAGTGTCCTCATCTGTGAAACAGGAATAATATTAACTCGCAGGCCTGCCTTGAGGATTAGATATGTCTGTAAGGAACCTCAACAGTGCCTAGCACACTGTCCAGGAATACAAATTATTCCTTTTCAACGTCCCCCCTCCATTCCAACAGTGTAAGTCAATCTGGAGATTCAAATAGGCGAAACTGTGATTTAAGTTAGGATTGTGTTGTCTTAATGTTAGGGTATTTCTGGTGCTTCATTTTATACTTGGACTTTAAAGAGACATGCTTCTGTAAACATTCTGTAAACAAAATTAACCTGTTTTTATTTTGATGAAGATAGCACCGATTCTGATATGCTTGGAGAACTAAATGGTATACAAATTTTGTTTTTGAAGAGCTGACTCGATCATGATAATGTTCTCAGTGAAAAGGAAAATATGATGCTACTTTTTCCTAGTCAGTATTTAACTTGTAAGGAAAAAAAAATATGGCAATTCTCCTTTTATACCTAAATCCTATGGAATTTGCTGCCTCCGGTATTCAAGTTTGAGCTCTGATCTTAAACTTGGCTTCCTTCAATTGAGTTTTGTTACATACTTGGCACCTTCCCACATCCGAGCCTCCCATCTGTAAACTGCGCCTGCCCTTCACAGGAGTCAGCAGATAGCCCTGCACTCCAGGGCCACTCAGGTCCCTGTAAGCACGGCTGCAGGCTCGCAGGCCACAGTTTCTCGGCCAGTTTAGATATGCAGACATGTGGGCCTTCCAGTTTCTGCAGTTCTCTTTTGGTTCTTTACAGACAGCTCTGCCCCTACTCCCTGCACACCATGGCTTCTCCCAGGCGCTCATGGTGCGATGGGAAGGCTGGTGCCTGTCATTTGCATTCCAGATTGAAACAAACAGAATCTAGACCCTCTCCCCTCCCCCCTGCCTTGACAAACAAAAGAGGATATGGGATGGATTTATTCTTTTGTAAAATGCAGAAATGTCCATTCTAGGCGATGCTGAGTTTTCCTCATTTATTCTGAGTTGCTTATGCAGCCCCTGATTTTAGTGGGTGTGTAGAAAGTGTGATTTTAGTGGAGCTCGTGGAGGAAGGAGGTGGTGACGTGGTAAAACGACTTCTTTCTCATTTGCCACGAGGCACTTAATTCCTGGAAAGAACATATATAATGGCACATAAAATGCCCTGGTGTTGGGGCCAAGAATTTGTAGTGTGTGTGTGTGTGTGTGTGTGTGTGTGTGTGTGTGAGAGAGAGAGAGAGAGAGAGAGAGAGAGAGAGAGAGAGAGACTCGCAGCTGCTAGGGGCAGGCTTGTTAATAAGTGGATACTCTCGGGAGGTTGGCCTTATGTGAGTTCTTTCCCCCTTCAAAAGTCTGCTCTTGCTGGCGGGCCAGGAGCTTTTGGGTAAAGAAGACTAAGAATCTGAATAAACAGATTCATAGCAGTTTACAATTTAATTTTCTTAAAAAAAAACAACATTTCAAAAAGAGAATGTCAGGAAAGGGTGTGGCTAAAACAACACCCTTCCTCAAATGAAAGACCCTTAAAGCAGAGGTGGGGGGGAGAAAGCCCTGCCTCTGAGCTCTGCGACTTACCCGTTGGGCAGTGCAGACAAGCCCCTCAAGGGCCTCTCAACCTCTGCCTCTGTGAAAATGAAGACAAGAACCCACCTTCCAGACAGCGTCACAAGCCCTTTTGTGATCATCAGTGAGGTGCTGACCATAGACACGCGTTAGGGACTCCAGTTGTTCATGCTGAAGGCGAGAAGGGAACAGGAGGGGTCTGAACCCAGCCAGGGGCTGAGGTCGCTGGGGAACAAAGCTGGGAGCTTTTTAAGGAGAACAAGGGGGAAGTTACTGAGATGTAGGCTGGACCTGGTTGGAAACCCTGAAAGACATACCTCCCTTAGAAACATTCAAAAGGTAGAACAAGGGAGAGAAACAGGAAGAGAAAAATGCCGAGGAATGTACGTGAGGAGGTGGGCTCCCATGGAGGAGCCTGGTGCGGGTCTGTAAGTCAGGAATTCCTGCCCCCTCTGGCCCTCTGACCCTAACAGGTCCTTCGACCTTTCGCACACGGTCTCCACCCTCTGAACCTCAGTCTTCTATGTAAAAAGGATGCAGTTGGTTGACATAGATGAAGCCAACAGCCCAAGCTGGGAACGACAAGTACTGCTACATCTAATGCCAGGTCCTAGGCTGCGTGGAATGTCGTGTTGAGAAGGGCGGTGGACAGATTTCAGGGTGAATGAATGAAATCTGCTGTTGGTGTGTGTTTGGAAGGTGCTTCATCCAGGCCTAGCACTTGTGTCCTCTGACCCTGGCCCGGAAAAACAGGAGACTCGCACCCCAGGAAATTTCACAGGGTCTGAGGAAAGGCCTCTCTGGAATTCTGGGTCCAAGGTAATCGCTCATGAGATGTCAGCCTGGTGGCCTTGCCTCTTCAGGGCAGCGCTGGGCCCTTGGACTAAGCCTGCTTTGTGAAGAGGCTGAAAGAGAGCGCGCTGGGAGTGGCCAGATTCTTCTGAAAGGTGACTCCTGAGGTCTGGGCCAAGAAAGGGTTTGGGAGAGGAAAGGGGATTCGCACCAGGGCATGCTTGAAAGAAGTTGTTTAAGGCTTTAAACTCTCCCCCAGGCGCGTAACAGGAGACGGAACCTGTAAGTTACTTTAGCTATATATAGGGTGTAACCTGAAAATGCCTCCCCGGCAGCAGCATTTGTGTTTTTGACCTCACAGTGTGTGCCTCCTGTGGAGGATGGAGTGGGGGAAGGGATTCTGCTGGGGTCAGACAAAAGTGGGGACGCACTGGCTTTGAAGACTGAGTTTCCTCCTTTTTATGCGTGGGGTGTAACCAGAGAGCAGTGTCAACAAGGAATCTGGCTTAGGAACGCTTTTGTTTGCAGCTCTCCCCGGGGCGTGGCTTGCTTTTTTCAGAGGTCACTGAAATCTAAATTGTGTAATTTCAGGTTCTGCTGAGCCAGGGTAGGGGCGGCTTTGGAGGGCGCTGGCGGGAGAGGGGTGGATGTGTCACTCAGGCATCTAGGGGCTCTTGCTGTCTATCTGTAAAACCAGACCCGGCCCCATGGAACTGTCCCATTTCACAGAGAGCAGAAAACATAGGTGGTTTTGGGTGATAATGTCTGAATTTGCTACAGCAATGGACCCATGTTAAGTCTTTGAAATAAGGTGATATTTGAAGTTCAAAAACAATAGCAATAGCTAGGAGCAAGGGCAAGAACACCAGTTATTCGGTATGCTTGCTTGCACTTCTCCGGTTATAACTATTTCTGGTGGCCTGTGGAGGTATGTAGCCTGTGTTGTGGGGAAGTGTGACAAACTGGGAGCTTCTAAAGGTCTGAATCATTTTTGATCTGTACCTCTCCTTCTATACTCTAGGTCTAGCAAAGGACCTGATGTTTATACAAGCTCTAAACAAAAATCTATTGAGCCTTTAATTATCCTAGCCACCATTGGAAAGGCTGGAGATAGAGAAATTAAACAAACTCTTGCTCTCTCAGAACTGACAATCTACTGGGTTGGGGCAGACAATAAAAGTAGTCTATTGTATAATATATCGGGTGGGAGACATACTATGAAGAAAAACAAAGAGTGGTACAGGTGATAGAGGGGAGGCAATATTGCTGGGGCAGGGGAGTGTGGAGCAGAAGTGAGGGAGTAACCCTGAGGCCAACGGAAGGGAGCATGTCCAAGACAGAAGTATGTGCAGAGAGGGTGCAGGGGACGTGGGGGAGCTGAGGTCAGAGGGGAGTCAGAGGCAGAGGCCGAGCAGACCTGGTGGGACATTGCGGGTCACTGCATGGGCTTTGAATGTCAATGTGACGCTTGTGGAGGGTTTTCAAGCTGAGGTGAGACGGGATCATTCTGGCTGCTGTTTTGAAATTAATTGAAGAGGGCAGAGATGGAATCATGGAAACAGGATAAAATAATCTGGTCAAGTGATGATAATACTTTGAACTAAAGATTTACCAGATTCTAAATATTTTGAAGAAATAGCTGGCAAGATTTCCTGATGAGTGGAATGTGAGCCTGGAACAAAAGAAGCAAAGATCAGTCAGGGTCTTGGGTCTGAGCAGCTGGAGGATTGGAACAGCTGTTTGCTAAGGTGGGGAAGGCTGGTGGAGGAATAGGTCTGGAGGCAGGGGGCCCATAATTTGGTTTTGGAATTGTTAAGTCTGAGTTAGACAACTAGTAGAGAGGTCCAGAGATGGTTGGATGTATGAACCTGATGTTTGGAAGAGAGAATGGGGCTACAGGTATAAATTTGGGAGTGGGAAGCACATTAAAAAACAAAGCTCTAGGTGGGATGAAGTCACCCAGGAAGAGAGTATGTGGGTGGAGGGGAAGAGCAATCCATGACGGAGCTTTGGAGACTCCAACATTGGTGGCTAGGCCTGTGAGGAGGAACCAGTGAGACAGGAAGAGAGAGTGATGTCCCAGGGAGCCGGGGGAGAAACTATCTCAAGAAGGGAGTGTCCAACTGGGTCAGATGCTGCTGATAGATCAAGTACGAAGAGGACTTAAAATTAGCCATTGGATTTGGAACATGGAGGTCATTGGTGAGTTTCACAAAAGCAGTTTTAGTGGAATTGGGGGGATGAAAGCCTGTTTTAAAACAGAATGAAAAAAAAAATAAGTGGAGATAGTGAATATGTAGACAATTTTTTCAAGAAATTTCATTATGAAGGAAAGCAAACAAATTGAGACAGTTGTAGGCGGGAGAAATGCTAGTATCTAATAGGGCTCAATAGTATACCAGGAGCGGCTTTTCAAACAGCAAGCTGTTCTCCTCTGACGAAGGCGGCTCCAGAAAACCCCCAGGAGACTATCCTATGACTATCCTACTGGGGCTTGCCAAGGACTCTGCACAGCATCCCTCTCTGTCACGGATACCTTTAGCATTGTTGGGTCTGCCAGTTCATAGGAGCTCAGGGCACTTGCATGGTAGTCTGGTTCTACTGCAGAGCCCTCTCAGAACTATGACTGTCTCAAATCACCCAACACATAGGGTTGAGCCATAGTCCTTATCATAGTTTATGTTTCTTCAAAACCCAATGGGCTCAACAAGTGTTGGATTTTCTTTTTTTGTGGCAGAAAACCTAAGGTATAATAACTTGTTCCTTATCTTGCAGGGGATGTCCTGACATACCGTAGATCACTGAACTCCTAAACACGTCACTAGTGTAGGAGGCTCTGCAGGATCCTTTCTCAAGGGGACCCAGGCTTTGGGGCTAAGAACGGGCTCAGATCTGGAAATTGTGGGCACATCAGCTCTCTCCTCGATAGCTCTTAGTTTTTGTCCTCGTTATACAAGTCATGTAACATCCTTATTGGCTACTCACCTATCTTACTCCTAGGACCACTGTAGTCTACTAGCCATCATCAGAACCTCTATGATTGAAGGCACTCTGGTTGTGCTTCTGGCCTTGTTGCCTGTTGTGGTTTATGTCTATGTTAAGCACCAGCATCCGGCTCTTGCTATTCTGGAATCCCCTTATCATTCCCATTGAGACTGGGGAGCCCAGTAATATGGCAGAGTCACCTATTCTTACAGTGGACAGTCATCACCAAGCATCTCAAAGATGTGGCTGCCTCTCACTGCTATATTCGTTATTGCCTAGTGAAAGAAATGTCCTCTGAATCCTCCTAGGAATCATAAATGTCACATGATAAGTTTGTTCTAACATTCCTGTCTCCATGAACATTCTGACCCCTTCAATTTTCTGCCAAGGTACTGCAGCCCCTCCCTGTAATTTACTGCAAGGCACTATCATGTCCAAGGTTCAAGGTGCCATTCAGAAACACACTAATACTAACTCTGAGGAGGGTTCCCAAGTCAGTAACCCCTCCCTCACCTTTGTATTCTGCTCCCCTCCTCCCACTCCTATTTATTGTCCTTGAAATCACTCTCACTCTGAGGATGTTTTCTTCTCCATCAGGCACTATATTTCTCCACTTGGGCTGCCTTGAGACCTAACCCCAGGTTGGTCCAGAAGCAACGAATGGAGGCAGAGGCAGATCTTGAAGAGAGCAACATAATTTTGTCACAGTCACTGTCAAGAATCTTGTTTCATCCAGATGTGGAAAACAGAAGCAACATATTCTAGGTAAAATCACTCAACTGATGGCATATTTTAGATGAAGAGAAGCCAAAGAATGTATGCTCAGGCTCCAGGCTCCCTACAGGATTGGGAAGAAGTTGGTTATGGAAAAGTACAGGTGATATTGATATTATTATACCTTTGGGAATTCTTATGTGTTAGATTTGTCTTTTATGAATAGCACATGCAATTTAATGTAATTCAGCATGACAATTTTTGTCTTTTAATCGGCAAAGTTAAATATTTACACCTAATCTAATTTCTGATATTTCTTGGTTGGAAATCTACCATCTTAGCTTTTCAATTTGTACTGCTTGTTCTGTATTTCATTTCTTGCTTTCATTTGCCTTGATTAAATGCTTTAGAAAGTTATTCCAATCCTGTAAATTCTTGTAGTGGTTACACTAGATATTGTAATATGCATACTTGATTTATAAAAAAAATATGATATTAATTGGTTCTTTTCCCGCTTCCTGGACAATGCATGGCCTTTAAAACACATAACTCTATTTCACTCCCAACTTAATTCTCTTGGAATGTATTATAATTTTCTATGTAATTCTCCACAATACATTATTTTTATTGTTTTATATAGTCAATATTTATTTGTATTTATCATTTCTTCTTGCATCTCTGGCCTTCTACCTGGAATCATTTTCTTTTACCTGAAGGCTATAATATATTAGTTCAGATATGTTAAAAATGAATTCTCCCTGGTTTGGTTTGTCTGAAAATTTTATCTTAAGAATAGAATTCAAAGTTGGCAGTTATTTTCTTTCAGCATTTTGAAGCAATTATTCCATTGTCTTTTGGCTTCCAATATTGCTGTTGAGAAAGTAGCTGTCAGTCTAATGATTGCTCCTTTGATGGCAATCTATGTATTTTCCTCTGGCTGCTTTTAAGATATTTTCTTTGTTTATGGCCTGTAACAGATTTTATATAAAGTACCTAAGTTTTTCTTTGTTTAACCAGTTTTGGGTTCCTTGAATCAATTGATGGATATATTTAACTAGAGGCCCGGTGCATGAATTCATGCACAGATGGGGTCCTGAGGGGGTTGACGGCGGGGAGGCTGGGACACAATCGGCCCTCCAGGTGGGCAGTGGGATGCCGACCACTGCAGATAAAGCTACTTGCCCCTACACTTAATGGTTCAAGGCAGCCCTAGACCAGTGGTCGGCAAACTCATTAGTCAACAGAGCCAAATATCAACAGTACAACGATTGAAATTTCTTTTGAGAGCCAAATTTTTTAAACTTAAACTATATAGGTAGGTACATTGTTATTAACTTAATTAGGGTACTCCTAAGGCTTAGGAAGAGCCACACTCAAGGGGCCAAAGAGCCGCATGTGTCTCGAGAGCCACAGTTTGCCGACCACAGCCCTAGACCATAAGAACGTCATTGTGTCATAGCCCACATAATGAGGATCATGAATTGTCCAGAAAAAATCAGTCAGAATTTATGTACTGTTTTTATTTCCATTTTTTAAAGATAGGAGCCACACTAAAATTTACAATACACATTTTCTTGTCTTATTTAGCAATGTGTTTGTGCTTAAAGAAGTTTCAGCAATCTAGGAAGTCTTTTCTCTGGAGGAATGCTTCTGAAACTACTGTGCATCACATTCACCTGGAGGGCTTGCTAAACACAGGTGTGTGTGTGTGTGTGTGTGTGTGTGTGTGTGTGTGTGTGTGTTTGTATTCTTCCCTGCTCTCTGCACTGTCTTTTATACCTTTGGACCCCATCCCAGAGTTTTGATTCAGCAGGTTTGTGGTGAGGACCAAACTTTGCATTTTTAACAAATTCCCAGAGTGATACCAATGTGGTTGGACTGGGGACCAAATTTTGAGGGCCTCTGCTTTGAAATACTTTTGTCTCTGATAAATGAAGCATTATAGTTCTAAAGAACCAGGAGAAGTAATATTTAAGCAAAATATGGAGCAAAATAAAATCCAGTGCTTTGCTATGATATGCAAGGCCCAACATGACGTAGCCCCTGTCTATCTCATATTGTGTTTCTTATTTTTACATTGGCCTTCATTCAGTTCCTCGAAGACACCGAGGTCATTTCTGTTTCAAGGCTCCTCTTCCCTCTGCCTGTGGCTCATCTCTCCCAGATGATGGGTCTCTGTGCCATCACTGAAGGCCCAGCTCCAAATGTCACCTTTCCAGAGAGGTGTTCTCGACCTAAAGAAGCCATTCTCTATCACAGTTCCCACTCTTCGAATTTATTCTCTTCCAGTCACTTACCATGATCTGAAGTAGCCTTTGCATTTGCTTGTTGGAAAATTCCAACCTAGCAGACACCTTGTCTCTTTGGTTCTTTGCCTGGATCACTGGCCTGGAACAGGGCCTGGTATGTTATAGGTTCTCACCAGATATCCGTTGGTTGGAAACATTGATGTTTGACATGGGTCTCTTACTGTATAACATGGTTTCTTAGGGGGAAATGAACATTGAAAAATAATAATGGGAACCTGGGGAATATGAAACATGGTCCCTCCCCAACCAGCCTTCCCACGTGTTACAGCTGCCAGAATTCTGCCCAGTGTGTAATGGGAAGGAAAGGAGTTCAGGGTCTTCTATACCCTTGGTTGCCTCATCAGAAGACAAGATGGCGACTTAGGCAATACTTTTCACTCTCAGGGATTCCAGAGATTTGCTAAGTGGGTCACTTTTTCATGGGCCCAGAACACTCCTAAATTGTATAAGTGATTCTCTTCAGGATGGCTAGCATCTGCCAAGTTGTCCTCAGCTACAGTGAGGAAAGAAGAGCTGCTTCCTACCTCTGGTTGGGTGCCAGGTGGGCTCTGTCTGTCGTTGTTCCCCCGGGTACTTTTCAGCTGGGTGGGAACCCACGCGATCCATCGCGTTGGCGAGGACATGGACCACTAAGATGAACAAAGAGGCAAACCTGCTTCCTCAGATATTTTAAAGTTGTGTTTGTTTTTCTCCCAATGGTTTGCTCATTAAAAACTGAGGCCTGTGCCAGTGCTGGCTGTAAACAAGACCTGGACATTCTCTCCACAGACAACTGCTGGTGGTCTGAGCTGACTCATCCCCATCCCCTCACCTCCCCATGGCTCTGCCCCTGGCATCTGGTCTTGGGAGGTTGGCATCCTTGCAGCAATCTCAGGCTGCTGCCATGAGCCCTGGGCAACAACAATGGGGATTTTTTTCTAGGGAGGTCAGGAGTGAGAGCTCCAGGGGCTAGCCACCAGCTTTTATTGCTGTTTGCATGAGGTTTGGGGGAGAGTTTCTTACCAAATAAGGAGATTTGAGAGTCCTCTTGGATGGGGATGCTCTGGATCCCCACAGCACTCGGATTGGAAATGTTTACACAGATACATTTCATATTTTATCTGTTTTTTCAGATAGGCATGTGGAACATTCCAACTACACTTCTTTCACATCTGCCCTTCATCCGCGTTAAAGCCGGTCAGAGGCACTGGTACTTGATTAGTGACTTTGGCATTGCTTGCACACCTGTTGTGCCAGGAACAAACTGAAGATGAATTTGACAAAAAGCAGAGGTTGTGGGTGGGAGGCGTTGGCAGCTCTAGGCAGAGCGGAGCGGCCTCCAGGGTTTTGTTAGGCTGGCTCGTCCTCCTCTGGAGCTGCCTGTGGTTGTGTGGGAGTTCAGTTCACAACAACTTGTTAAGCACCTACTCTATGCCAGGCGCTCTTCCCAATGAGGTGCCGGGGACACCAAGACTGATGAAAGTCTCTTCTGCCTTCCAGGAGGTCAGGAGAGGGGCCTATGGTGGTGACTGCAAGATGGCTACACATTATCTTTACTCCTTGCCTTGAATTTGGGCTTGTCCTGCCACTAGCATTGACCAATAGGATGTGGTGGAAGCAATGTTGTGTAATGTTCGAGAATGGGCCTCAAGAGATCTATAGCTTTGGCTTTTGTCACTCTTAGAATACTGTTGTTTTGGAAGCCAGCACCATGTAAGGAGCCTGATTACCCTAGGACCACCATGCTGTGAAGGAAGCCCAAGCTAGTGACATGGAGTGAGAGTGTGAGAGGGCCACTGAAGCAACACGTGTGAAGGAAACCTTCATGGGCTTTCTTTTCAGCTGAGTGGCTAGCTGAATGAGCTGAGTGAATAGCCTCAGCTGATGCCACATCGAGCAGAAGCATTGCCAAACCAAGCCTTGCCTAAATTCTTGACCCATAGGATTATTAGCAAATTTAATGGCTGTTGTTTTAGTCGATTAAGTTTTGGAGCAGGCTGTTACATGTTACAGATAATCAAAACACACACATTGGCCTGGCTGGGTGGCTTAGTTGGTTGGAGCATCGTCCCATACACCAAAAGGTTGCAGAGCACATACCTAGATTGTGGGTTTGATCCCCGATTGGGGTGTGTACAGGAGGCAGCCAATTGATGTTTATCTCTCACATTGATGCTTCTCTCTCTCTCTCTCAAATCAATAATATTAAAAACAACAACAAACACACCCTCAGGTGAGGATAAAACACACACACACACACACACACACACACACACACATTCTTAATGATGGATTAATGCATAGGACACTATAGGAACAGAAGATGGGACCTGAACCAGCCTGGGCTGATGAGAGGATGGCCATGGAATGCTTCCCAAAGGAGGTTTGCTGGAGTAGAATCTTCTCTAAAGACCTAGATACGAGCCAGTCTTGAGGAAAGGTCTGAAAGTGTCTAGGTTTGAGGAAAGAGAGCAAAAAAGCATCGAGGTGATTAACAGTGTGGTACATATGTAAGGGATCTTCAAGTGTAAAGCAAAGAGTAATGGATAATGTTGTAGAAGTATCCTATATAATAAAAGCCTAACATGCAAATTGACTAAATGGTGGGATGACCGGTCTCTATGATGTGCACTGACCACCAGGGAGCAGACACTCAATGCAGGAGCTGCCCCCTGGTGGTCAGTGCACTCCCACAAGGGGAGCACTGCTCAGCCAGAAGCTGGGCTCACGGCTGGCGAGCACAGTGGCTGTGACAGGAGCCTCTCCTGCTTCTGCGGCAGCGCTAAGGAGCAGCGATCAGGCAGGAGGTAAGGAAAGAGGGGTCCTGGACTGCGAGAGGGATGTCCCAGACTGTGAGAGGGCACAGGCCAGGCTGCGGTAATGCCCTCCCCGCCCCCCTGCCCTCTGCCCCAGTGCATGAATGTCATGCACCGGGCCTCTAGTTCATAATAATAATGATGAGAGTGGCACAACCACTTCAAAAATACAACTAAAAGACAGAACAGACATCACCCAGAACAACAGGAAGGCTGGCTGAGGGGATATTCCACAACTAGAAGGAAAGAGAAAAGCATACTGAGACTCAGAGGAGGTGCGGTGCTGAAGTAAAATACAAAGGTGAGGAGTGCATGTGTAGTGGGCTGGCGGCTGAGGGTGTGGTTGTCTTTTTCAATCGGGAGGGAGTCTCAGGCTCTGAGCTCCAGTTCCGGGCAACTCTCTAGGGACCCAGACTCAAACGGGTCTGTCTGGCATCAGTCGGATCTCGAGGGCAGCTTTCTCTCCGAGATTTGCAGTGGTTGCTGGGACACTGAGAGGCAGAGCCTCTGGGGACGGGACTGAGAGCAGCCATAACTGCTCGCTCCGCCCGCCCTGTTGATCCCCTGGGACCCGCCCTGCCCAAGCCCTGCACAGAGGCATTTGCGGAATAGCCTCAGGCAAAGGCTAGATTAGCACCTCCCTAGAGGACAGAAGTTCTCCCACTGCAGACACAGCTGATTCTCACAGCCAGTTGGCCTGGAGGTCAA
>NW_005871096.1:5757661-5878666 GCF_000147115.1 Myotis lucifugus
ATGGACTGACTATTCTTGGGGGGGAAAGGGGTGTGGGAGATGCAGGAAGAGACTGGACAAAAATCGTGCACCTATGAATGAGGACAGTGGGTGGGGAGTGAGGGCGGAGGATGGGGTGGGAACTGGGAGGAGGGGAGTTATGGGGGAAAAAAGAGGAACAAATGTAATAATCTGAACAATAAAGATTTAATTAAAAAAATAATGATGAGAGTACTAATAGTAGTAATAGATAACATTTATTGAATACTTACTATGTGCCAGATATTGATCTAGGGTTTTCTATGTATTAACTAATTTCATTCTTACTGCAACCCTTTCACATTAGAAGAAAACGGGGCACAAAGAGACAAGTAAGATTCAAGAGCACATAGCTAGGCAAGAGTTGGAGAACTTTGTGTTCCTTCTTAAAGAGCTTGGGATTTGTTCTGTAGGTGATGTGAAGTGAAAAGTATTATTATTATTTTTTAAATCCTCACCTGAGGATATTTTTTTCCATTGATTTTTATAGAAAGTGGAAGGGAGAGGGAGAGACAGAGAGAAACACTGATGTGTTGATTGGTTGTCTCCCAAATGCCCCCTACCAGGGCTGGGAGATACAAGCCCTTGACCGGAATTGAACCCAGGTCCCTTCAGTCCACAGGCCAATATTCTATCCACTGAGCCAAACCAGTTAGGGCTGAAGTGAAAAGTTTTAAGTGAAGGAGTTACATGGTTACATCGAGAGATTCTGTAGTCTTTGTCACTTGTCTGAATTTAGTTATTTTCTTTGCCTGTTATTTATTTTTCAATAGTGACTAGTGAGTTCTTTATAACAAGTGAGGCCCATGAGCTTATTTTTGAGGCACACAAGGAAAGAGGGAAGTATGGGACATGTGCTGCTCCACAGCTGGTCATGGGGGTGGAGAGGACAGAAGGGAGAACGGGTGTGGTGGCCACCAAGAGAGGAAAGTGGCCGCATCCCTGACCCCGTGGAAGGAGAATAGCAGAATATGGGAAGCCAGCTTGTTCTAAGAACATCTCTTAGGCTGAGGCACAGATAGACTCATGGGCTTTGTACACAATTGGCCTTTCTCTCTTTCCTTCTCTCATGGCCTTTCAGGTGATTAGCATCAAAATATTAAAAACAGCTGTTAGGTTCCCAGCAGCAATGAGCAAAGAAGTAAGCATTTCACATAAATCTGGAAATGCTCATCTGGCCATGACCATTGCGTTCTGAAGGAGTCATCATGGGACAACCATGGAATAGATTTTCTCAAACATGCCACGCCCACTTTCTCTCTGTCCCCTGCTCTGTCTACCAAGGGCTGTAGGTTCAGTAGTCTTAATTTGTGGGCAGACTTGCTGCATCCTCACTTCAATAGATTCTGTGCAAGGAGGGAAGAGACGGAGTGTATAAGTTCTGGTAGAAACTTGGGGATCTGGCTTTCAAACTTGGTTGGGCAGCACCTGCTTTGTGTGATATGGGCAAATGCCTGAAATTCTCTAGATCCCAAGGTCCCCTTCTGTAATATAAGGGTTCTGGGTGAAGACTAATTTCATCACAAATAATAAAAATACCATAATGTTTACTGAGCATTCACTAAAAGCTAGGCGCTTTGTACGCTTTATTTATTTAATCTTCACAATAACTTAAACTCAGTGAAACTCCCTGAAGCCTTTACTGAACACCCCATTTACAGCTCCCTGCATCAGTTATCTATTGCCGTGTAACAAATGACTTCAAATCCTACCAGCTTAAAGCAACAGTAAAGATTGACAGTCTTGTAGTTTCTGTGGGCCGGAAATTCCAGAGCATCTTGGCTGACTGGTTATGGCCGGGGGTCTTTTATGAATGTGCTGGGGCTGCCGCCATCACTTTCAACATGGCAAGTCAGCGTTGGCTATTGATGAGACTTCTTCCATCACCACCTCACCATGGTACCGTCCATGAGATAGCTGGCTTCCCTCAGAGTGAGTGACCCAAGAGAGAGTGAGGTGGAAGCTGTAGTGTCTTTTATGGCTTATCATTGGAAGTCACACACCATCATTTCCACAACGCCCTATTGGTTACCTTGGTTGGCTCTAATAAGTGCATGGGTATGGTAGCTAGGTCATTAAAGGGGAGATAATGTACTATGACCAGCTGTTATGACACAGACCTAGAGATAATACTTTACCCAGTCTTATTTGCCTTAAAATTCTTTGAAAAATCTGTCTCCTAGGAACATCCTTATTAATATGACTAAGTAAATTTTCCTTTAAAAATCCCACAAGCAATTGAAGTCATTCTTGGACTAGCAAGCACATTGCCAAATTACGCATGGATTGCTAACTTGATTATGTTTCTGGGAATTATCCATTTGCTGGATTATTTGCCAGAAAAAGAAAAGTACTGTCTGCTGGCCACCCACTCTCCATTCTCCTTTCCAGCCTCCTGAGGGAGGGGCCCTGGTGTTCATCACACAATGGAGTCCTCTTAGAACAATGCCTTGCCCACCCTTCTCTCACTTGGGAGATGAAAATTTGGGGGGACTGAGAGAAATGTTTAGAAAAGGCTCTCACCTACTGTCCTTCCTCTGCTACATTCTGGGTGCTGAGTTTGGGGGGAAGAAGTTTTGTTTGTGCGGAGGAGTCTTCAGTTTTTGAGTGAGCCAGGTGAGATTCAGGGAAAAGGCTACAGAATCTATGCTTGAAGCAAAGGTGGCGGTGGCAGTGCCTGAGTTTCTTCAAGGCCCAGCCAGTTCACCAGAGTAGGAAAGCACAGAGGGATGCTACGTAGGAGGCCTACTCAAGACAAAGGAAAGGGTTTGCATTAGCTTGAAAGTATTCTCAGGAGCCCGTGGGGAGCTGAGGTTAGTTGGACCCAAAGCAGACCTGGCTGAGAGATTGAAATAAAATTCCCCATCAAATCAGTGAGTTTCCAGACAGACAGTATCTAGACAGATGCTGAATAGCCATGTGTCAAGGAGAATGGCATTCTCCCTCTGCTTACTTGTTAGGCCAAGTTTATTCAAGTAGGGCCCTACCTTCTCTTCTCCACAGCTCCCTTATAAGGGGGTCATAGCACAGTAGTTAAGAGATGGGCCATCTAGCCGATGTGGCTCAGTGGTTGAGCATCGACCCATGAACCAAGAGGTCATTGGATCAATTCCCGGTCAGGGCACATGATGTTGCTTCTTTCTCATCGATGTTTCTATCTCTCTATTCTTCTCACTTCCTCTCTCTCTAAAAATAAAAAGTAAAAAAAAAAAAAAAATAAGAGCATGGGCCTTAGTGTTTGCTTCAGCTTATGCCCTGGCCTCTGACACTTACTCTGTGACCGTAGACAAGTTATTTAACTTCTCTGTGCCTCCATTTTCTCAAAACGTAAGATGGGGATAGTAATTGTCCTTATTTCATAGAGTAGTTGTGTGAGTGAAATTGAGATTATATCTGTAAAGCTCTCTGAATAGTATGTTGGTGCAATGAACAGTATGTTGTACTTGAGAATTTATTTAAGAAACATATATGGAATAAGATATATTGCTATGTGCCAAGTGTAGGAGAATGGCGATGAAGACCTGGTTCTGTGCCCCCCCCCATGAAATATATATTCTAGTATATTTGGGGTGGGAGGCAGGATAATGCCCCTCACCCTCAAAAAAATGTCCATTTTCTCATTCCTGGAACTGGTGAATATGTTATGTTAAATGGGAAGGGGAAATTAAGGTTGCAGATGGAATTACAGTTGCTAATCCATTGACTTTAAAATGGGGAAAGTATCCTGGATTAACCAGTGGGCCCAAAGTAATCACAAGGGTCCTTAAAATATGGAAGAGTGAGTGTCAGAGTGATACGCTGGAGAAGGACTTGACCTGCTGTTGTTGACTTTGAAGGTAGAGGGGCACACGTGTCAGGGAATGCAGGTGGCCTCTACAAGATGGAAAAGACAAGGAAATGAAGTCTCCCCAGAGCCTCCAGAAGGAACTCAGTTCTACTGATACCTTGATTTAGCCCAGGGAGACCCATTTCAGACTGCAAGGTAAATTTGTATTGTTTAAGTCACCACGTTTGTAATACTTTGTTACATAGCAATAGGAAACTAGTACTAATACAGATAAGAAATAAGTCAATGCATGAATATATGATTTTAGGTAATAAGGACTAGGAAGAAAATTAAACAGGATAAAGGGCTAGAGATGATGGAGGTGGGGCTCTTCTGGATGGTCAGTGAAGTCATCTCTGGGGAGATGACATTGGAGTGAAATGAGAGGACAAGCCATGGATCTGCATTCCAGGCAGGGGGAATAGAGCCCACAAAGGCCCCAAGGAGAGTAAAAACCTTGAAGAGTTGAAGAAGGGTCAGTGTGGCTAAGGGATAGTGGGCAAGTGGGAAAGGAGAAGATAAGATCAGATGAGACAGATGTCATATCCTACACATCCTTGAAGTTTGGACGTTATGGTAAGAAGTTTGAATTTTATTCCTAACTAGAGGCCCAGAGCACGAAATTCGTGCATGGGTAGGGTCCCTAGGCCTGGCCGGTGATCAGGGCTGATTGGGGCCTTCCTTCCCCTGGCTGCTGGCTGCCAGCTGGGGTCTTCCTTCATTCTGCACCACCCCCTGGTGGTCAGCGCACGTCATAGTGGGCGGTCAAACTCTCAAGGGGACATGTTGCATATTAGCCTTTTATTATATAGGATGTGAGAGGAAACCACTGGAGAGGTGATATGAACTGATTTACTTTTCACAAAGCTCACTCAGACTGCTCTGTGGGGAATAAACCAGAAAGAGTTAAAGAGTGGAAGTAACAAGCCAAATGTAGGAGGGTAGTATTAAAAAAAGATGGACTAGACTTAGTCGGTGTTGAGAAGGAGTTAGATTCTAGACCAGCCATGGGCAAACTACGGCCCGTGGGCCGGATCCAGCCCATTTGAAATGAATAAAACTAAAAAAAAAAGACCATACCCTTTTATGTAATGATGTTTACTTTGAATTTATATTAGTTCACACAAACACTCCATCCATGCTTTTGTTCCGGCCCTCCGGTCCAGTTTAAGAACCCATTGTGGCCCTTGAGTCAAAAAGTTTGCCCACTCCTGTTCTAGACACATCTTGGTGGTTAGAGCTGACTGGACTTTATGATAGTTTGGAGATGGGGTTCAAGGGAAGGAAACAAATCAAGGACATCTCCTAGTTTGGGCTGGAGCAGCTGGATGGATGGACATACCCTTTACTTACATGAAGCAGACAGGAGGACAGGTTTGGAAGGTAATAATCCAGAATGTTCACCTAATAAAAGCTTAAGGATTATGATCAGTATCTGGTGCTCCTGACACACTGGCCCATTATTATTTCTTCCATCCCACTCTATTGTGAAGGGTTCCGTTCATATCTCCCCATCAAGGCCCATCTCCAATGTCACCTCTTTTCTTCTTCTACTATAGGAGGGTCCTTTCTTTCCTTTGACTCCACAGGGGCTACTGGTTAAGTCTCCTTGAAGGCAGGGATGTATATTCCTGTTTTTGAATTCTCTGCTCCATAGTGACTTGTACTTTGGAGGCGCCTAGTATGACTGATGAATGGAATTAAGTATTTCAGAAAAGACTGCATTGAGTCGGGGAGTTGAATGAGATATTTTCCAAGGCTAGTTTCTGTTCTGAGTTTCCATGATTTATTTTATTTCTGTATTAGTTAGTTGTCTCCACCACTCTGAGTGACCTGGTTCTGTACTTGGTTAGGGAATGCATGGAGAATGCAATCTACCTTCAATGCAAGCCCAAGGAATGCTTTAGTTAGGAAGGAAATATTGGGTTTGCAGATACAGACAAAGATGTTTTTTTGGATGCCAAATATAAATGGTTTCAGATTGTGTGCAGTCTTATACCACTCATCCTTTCTTTCTATCCCTTCCCCCTCCATTTAATCAGGACGGCCTTACAACAGGTCAATAACAGGAAATGATGGCAGAATACCAATATGCAGTATTGCCTTCAATTATTCCATTTCCACAGCTGTGCAAGAGTCTCACGTGTACTATATATTTACTGACTTAGTTTTGGCAGCAGGCATATGTATCTATTTCCAATGCCAAGATAGTTATATATTCAAAGATTGCTTAATGAAACATGCAGTTAAGGGAAGTTGTTGTTCTAGCAACAATCTATATTTTTACTTTTATCCATGTATCAACTTTTGCTACAAGACAAATAATCCCACAACATAGTGATTTAAAATAACAATCACTAATTTAATTCTTAATTCTGTGGTTTGGCACTTTGGGCTGGAATAGCTGGGAAAGCCTGGGCTGGGCTGGCTTGGTTGATCTTGGCTGAGTTCACTTATATATCTGTGATCAACTGGTGGATTGAATGGGGCGAGATGGTTTGATGGCTCAGTAGAGGTGACTGGGAAAACTAAATCACTTTCTCTGTTGTCTTCCCTCCTCCTTCAGCTTGCCTGGCAATAGCAGGATTCCACAAATAAGAAGGTAGTTATAAGCCTCTTGAGGCCTAGGCTCTGAACTTTTCAAAATTGCTTTTGCCACATTCTATTGCTCAAAGCCAGTTACAACGTCATCTCATACTCAAGGGTGGAGGAGTTGCCTCTTGATGGAAGGAGAGGCAAAGTTGCATTGCAATGGCTGTAGATACAGGGAGGGGTGAAAAATCGTGACCATTTTTGCAACCTGTCATCATCAGTTTGGCTTACGTAACAGAAAATTCAACTCTAAGCCACTTAAACAATAGACACATTATTTCATAAAATAAGGAGTATGGAAGAAAAGTGATTGCAGGGTTATTTCAACTGCTTAGCAATGTCAGCAAGGTCCTAGGTTTTCTCTTATTCAACTTTGTTCACATTTGTTCCCTTTGTTCACATTTTAACAAGTTGTCCAGTTTCAGGCTTTATTTATAGATGACAAAGTCCAGAGGAGAAAAATGGAATGTCTCTGTCCTGTGTCTTCGTTTAGAAATGAGGGAAATCTACCCAGAAGCCCTTGCAGACTTCCCATAGGGTCTCATTAAATCATATGTCCGTGCCTGGGGCTAAATAGATTGAAAAGCTCTGCTTGCCAACTTCATACTATAAGCTTTTGAGGTAGGAAGATGGGAAGTAGAGGTGGTGATCTATGCATAGATTTCCCTCAAGAATTATAGCAGGTTAGAAATGTCGAATGTAGGGTGGGTATATCTTTCTGGGTATTTCTACCATTTGTAGTAATTTATTTAATAATAACAACAACAACAGATGATAAGCATCAATGCAAACATAAGTCAAATTCAATGGTGGTGAGGTCTTTGAGTCAAGGAATTTCAAATAAATTAGAACAAATAATTTTTTAAAATCTCCTGTTATGTGGTTCTTATTTTGATCACTTATATTTACTTCTTGAACCATGTAATAGAAAGTATATTTCTTTAAATCTTAAAGGCCACTAAGATTGTCAGAGTTTAACAGTCTTAAACAGTCTAATAAAGTGTTAAGGGGATGAAAAAACAGCCACCAGCTAGGAAACTTTAAGCTTTGTTTTCAGAGTACATTTGTCCTTAATTTAATTGTCTCACAAGATCTATTAGTTCTCCCCTCTTCAAAATTTGACCTGGAGTGACATATAGGGCCAATGCAAGTATGGTGTTTCTAGAAAGTCTCAAGTAAAGTGTGCCTTTTCCTGAACTACTCTCCATAAATAAAACGTCTTGTAAAAAGGGCCGTCACCTTAGCAACTGTCATCTGAATTCGGCTTTACGAAGACAAAGTAGAACAGCAAGTAACCCTGCCAATCGGGCTTGAGTAACTTTTCCCGCATGAAAGAAAGTGACATTTTAAAAAATAAGTGACTTCTGACCATGACCTGAAGAGATTAAGCTATGTAAAAGTAAGTAAACACAGTTTAAATTAAAAAAAAGAAGAAGTTACCCTGAAAGGCAAGATTGAACATTGCATTGTTCCAGTTTCCTTCCACTTATGAGTTGTTTGAATATCTATTTTCTCTCTTTGTTAAACTGCTTACACTTCAAAAGCTTTTCCTCTTTCTGTAAGTATCTCAGTTAAAGTGAAATCAGCCAGTGCACAGTGAAGTCCACACTCTGGATTTCTCTTATAGTGTTCTGGATCCTTTGGTAGGATTTTGCCATTAGCATGCTCCATGGGTGTGAGGGGTTTGGGGCTGTGAATCCTCTTGTCTACAATAACTTACAGCTCTATGACAGGACTTTCAAAGGCAAATCGCATAATTTTAGAAAAAATTTAACAATGTGGGTAATTGGTCGATGCTCAAATGATAGTAATGAATCTCTAAATTTAAAATACAATTGAAACGTAAAATATACTATTTTGTGGAATCACATATTGCAGTAGTGATGTAGTTTGGATATCAAAGTATGACACTGGCTAGTAAGAAATTTGGGGCAAAGGTCACCTTAGAATATTGGATGTTTTCTAAGAAATAAAACTGTACTAAGAAACAAAAAAATCATTTGTTTTTTGCACCCACCCTCAATACATGTGCATGGAAGGAGGCCTGAAGGAACTGCCCTCACACTGTGTTCAGTGATGGTCTCTGAGTCGGTTCCTATTTTGGGGCAATTCCCCATTGCGTTTAGTTTTGGTCGAGTGCCCTGCCCTCATTGTCTTTGTAGGTTGAAAGGGGAGCCCCTTCCTTGCTCACCCCAGTGACTGGATTGTGGTCATGTGAAGTAGGCTTGGACACTGAGGCTTCCACCGACCACTCTAGAATACGGTTGTGTGATGCAGGGGAGGCATTTAGACTCAGGTGAGGCACCCAGGGCGCTAGGGTGTAAAACTCCAGCAGGTTCTCATTCCCAGTCATGCAAGTGCCCATCTGCCTCTGTATGATACCGAGAGGAAGGGCCACCTTACATGTGGTGCCTTAAGCTCCTGACTTGGCTCCCCAACGCCCAGCCATGGTAGGACACCTGAGTGGTCAGTAAGCAGGTCGTCACAGCAGGGGTGGAGGTGATGGCAGTGGGAAGATGGAAGGGGCAGTGCACACGACAGCGGGAACAATGAGATGGTGGCGGTGGCTGTGTTGCTGCTGATTTCAATGGTGGCATCCTGTACACTGGCGTGAACTTGCCTCTGGTTCCAATGGAAAGCCTTCGGTTTTGTCAGCTCTTTTCTCTGATAAATACAAATTTTTTTTTAAAGCCCATATGAGGGTTAATTTTTATGTGTCAACTTAACTGGACTATGTACCAATGGTTTGGTCAAATTTCCAATTAACACGTAACTTAGTAGCCTTTGGTTCTCTTCCTTTGGAGAACCCTGGCAAATAGGCCTATATTTTTCACAAACATTATATGGTATTTCCAGAAATTCTGTGTTTAAAAAAAGTATCTTATCTTTGTAAGCAGAGTGCGTGGGAAACCTGAAGATCTGAAGTTGCGAATCACAGCAGCCCTGCCTGGACCAAATGCCTGTGGAATGGGTGAAAGTTGTATAGGATAGAGGAGGAAGTGTGTGGGTCGGGAAAACCCCACGGAGCTTTCCCCGGGTTCTGGAATTCCCTTCCCATATCGTCCCCCACCGTATTCTTTATGAAACCACTCCAAACAACAGCGGGTACGACAAGCACTCAAAAAAATGGTGGCAGCTTTTATTGTTATTTTAGGGGAAGATGTGCCTTCCCCATTCAGAATGTTCCCTTTTATGTGGAGGAAGGTCCACAAGGGGAGTGATCTGGCCTTTCCCTCCTCTCCCTGTTCACAGATGGCTGAGTTTAGAAGGAGAGACAGAGTGTATTAGTCTCTCAGGGCTGCTGAAACAAAGCAGCCCACTGGGTGACTAAAATCATAGACATGCCTTCTGTGGTAGTTCTGGAGGCCAGCAGTCTAAAATCAAGGTTTGGACAGGTTGGTTCCTTAGGGAATCTCTGAGGAAGACTCAGTCCCAGGCCTCTCTCCTAGCTTCTGGTGGTCGCCTGAAGTCCCCAGTGGTCCTTGGTTTGCAGCTGCATCACGTCAACCTCTCCGCCTCGCCCCGCAGCTTCACATGGCCTTTTCCTCTCTGTCTTCCGCCCTTTCCTTCTAAGAGCACTTGCCATTTGATTTAGGGCTACCCTAACCCAGGATGATCTCATCTTAATATCCTTAACTTAAGTACGTCTGTAAAAAGGCTCCCACCTGCCCCCCCCCCCCCCCCCAATAATGTCACAGTCACAGATGTTGGCTGGGCATATCTGTTGGGGGCTACTATTCAATTCACTGCACTGAGTCTGTGTATTCCAGTCTCTTCCTCTCACTTTCTTCTTGTGAACCTGCCTGCTGAGAATATGATTTCTGCTCCGACTGTTCTGCTGTTGTTTTACAGGAGTCTTGCGCTCTGCCAGAAACCCTACCACAGCCATGCAGTCTTTGGGCGTGCATTATAAATCGGTGTATTTCTGGGTTCAGATTAGAAACCCACTTACCTGCAGCCATAAAGCCTTATTCGTCAATATCAACGACAGTTTGGTCTCCCATTTGCCCTATTCTTCTATCTCATTTCTCAATTAGTGTAGAATTCAGGAATGGCAGAAAGGCGTTACTTTCCCAGCTCCCTAGAAAATTCAATTAATATTACTTAAGGCTCAGCTCAAATATCAGCACATTTCTAAATTCTTCCCCAATTCTCACAGGCAGAATTAGCCTTCTCTTCTAGGCCTTCATTCATTCTCTTTCATTCTCTTCTGTTAGTACCTTCCTGGGGAGATTACAGTTGTTCACAGACTGTTCCATTTTATACCCCCCGAATCCCTTCCCATTTCATCTATGAATAAATGACTGGGACAAGCAGGAGCTATATTTTGACAACTGAGATATGTATAAGATATACATAAGGTTGTACAGCACAGGTCACATGACCAGCCTGGGACCGTTCAGCCACCATACATCCCGTTACTCTGTCATGCTTTTGATTTCATTGTCATCTTTGTTTTCTTTACTTTTTTACTGGAAGTGAGGTCCAAAGTATCATGTATTTTTGTCAAATCAAATTTATGGCCTCTGCCTTCTAAGAAATGGTGATATTTTATACTGCCTTATATATCTTATGATGGGTCATTTTTTTTTTTTAACTTTTGGAAGGTTCTAAAAAAAAAAGCATAACAAAGAACATAAAACTCACTGTCCAAAGGGTCCCTGTCAACTTATCTTTCCAGTTTTTTTCTCTTTCTCAATTCCATAGATGAATGTATATTTCATTCCCTAAAAAGATTATATAACTTGTGTCTGATTTTTATTTAACATTATATTAGTGTACATTTTCCGTTGTCATGATATAGTTTCCAAACCACGATTCTTTCAGAAGGCTCTATAATATTCATTCTTATAAATACAATTCATTCAACTATTTTCCTCTTACAGGGTCATTCAAGTTGTTTTTAATTTTATTTGTTTAAAATGACTGTAAAAATGTATTTTTAAAAATATATGTTTATTGATTTCAGAGAGGAAGAGAGAGGGAGAGAGAGATGGAAACATCAATGATGAGAGAGAATCCTGCATGCCCCACACTGGCGATCAAGCTCGCAAACCGAGCATGTGCTCTGACCAGGAATTGAACCGTGACCTCTTGGTTCATAGGTCGATGCTCAACCACTGAGCCACGCCAGTATTAAAAAAAATCTGTCAAAACTCGGATGTTATTTGTAGCAAAGCTGACCTGTTGACACAGTCCCACTCAATGTGGCAAACAATACAGTGGGAGAGTGGACCGGGGGAAGTCAGTTGGTATGACTGGCAGCCGGAGCCACATCCCTCCTGTGATGTAAGCAGCTGCAGACGGCGCTCTGTGCGTGAGCTCACGCGGTGGAAACCGGAGTCCTGCGTCCCTGGCCACAGCCGATCGAACTGAAAATTGACGCCTGACCCAAAGGCGGCCATACATGGGGTGTCCAGTAGCCAATGAGAGGGGCCGGGGCAAGAGCTGCACCCAACATGGTCACTGTGTCCTAGCTGACCGTGGCTGGCCAATCCAACAGAGCCTCTTCCACATAATCTGAGACCTGTCAGGGGGTCTACGTCAAGAGGTTGAGCAGAGATGGGCAGGTACCCAGAGAGAAGTCGGAAAGCCCTGTCCACACGGCCACGAAAAAGCGGGAGCAATGGTGCTGAGGGAAGAAACGCAGAAAGGGCTTGGCAGCGCGCAGGGAGAGCAGAGGCAGAGCACAGCCGACTCACGGCCCTGGCAGAGCCCTCGGGAGGGAGCAACAGATGCCTCCCGCTGAAGCGAAGTCAAGAAGAACAGGTGGCTGGAGGTGTCCTGTGTCCTGAATGACATTCCCAGCTCCGCCGGGCAGCTGCTCAAGCTGCTTCCTGCTTCTGCCTGCTTCCTCGGGTATCCTTACAGTGAACCGCATGAACCCAAGTAACCAGAGAGCATCGCCTTCCCTGGCCACCGCGAGAGCCTAATCAACACCATGCAATATGCATCTCTCTGTGCTGGCGGGCGTCAGGTGGCAACATGACCGCTTGTGTTTATGATCCTCCCTGACTGGACTCCCTGAGGTCAAGGACTCTGCGCGATGCCTTTTTAAAGCGCCCTCAGCAACTGGGATAGTGCACCGCACATAGTAGGTGCTTAATAATTGTTTGAGGGATGAGTGACCGGTGAGCAGCATGAGTGTGCTTGTGACCCAAACCGCTATTGAAACACAGGGAACTCAATTCGATAGCTTTTCTCTAAAGGCGGTAACTTTCTGTGTGTTTTTTGTTGTTGTTTGTTTGTTTTTGTTTTGTTCTCTATGAATAAAGGATATAAAGCCTTTTCATCTCCCCAATTTTATTTGAAACAATGGCTAGGCAAAAATTCCCTTTTAATTTTGTTGTAAGTAAAACACATTAAAAGTGTATTTATTCACCAAACATGGATTGAACCCTGCCTCCTATCAAACATTACATTAAGCTCTTGGTATACATTATACTAAGCTGCTTGGGGACAAAAGCACACGATAAGATAGAGTCCCAGCCCTTATGGTGCGTTCAGCCTAGGAAAGGCAGGAAGTATGTCACCCATACCAAGAAGAAGAAAATAATGTAGAATGGCTGCAGTGGTCCAAAGTGCCGAGGGACTTGGTTGTAGAAATAGGATTTCAGAAAAGACACTGACAAGTTGCATAGAAAGGCACTAGCTCTTAAGGAGATAGCAGCATCTTGTAAAACAGCGGTTAATAATTCTCTCCCTGTCAGTTTCATAGGGCATGATCTTCAAACGTCAGACTTTCCCAAGTTATTTGGAATGTAATAGGTTTTGCGCTCCAGAATTTACTTTTTTTCCTGGTACTATTTACCCACTGTCTGAAGGCAAGATGTTGTTATTACTGTTTCAATTGAGACAAGCAATCACAAATTTTTTTTTTTTCCAAAAGGAGACTCGGCAAAACAGTACTCCGATATGACAAGTGTTACATGAGCTGGCCGATGTTTTTAATGAGTTGGATGAGTTCGATTTGACAATATCACATGCTTACATTTGTTGATGTAACTTAAAATTGTGACTCAAATTGCAAAACATTTATTTTATGGTATTTAAATTTTGAGCCATAGTTACTGAGATATCTGAGCTACTTTTTAAAATTAAAGATATTGTTGAACTTCCCATCATATGCTACAGATATATTTGAAAAGCATCTTCCCAGTGAACACTTAAATTAGCAGAGGAGCCTCTTACACTTGGGAATAGAATCTCCTGTTACTCAAACTTTTGGCCTACTTTCAAACTTTGGCACAAATGTAATTGAAGAGTATCCCGAGTGTGCCAGGTCTGCTGTTGGAAAAAACAGCTACTATTTGTAGCTGCTCACCTGTGTGAATCAAGATTTTTCTCAATACTCTACAAATAAAGTAAAACACAGAAGCAAACTGTATGTTGAGACTAATATAATCCTGCAGTTGTTATTCTTTACCCCCAATTAAAAGTTTTTGCTTTATATTTGCAAAATAGAGTAGACTGTTGTTCTGACCTACCCAGAACCTTCCCTTTTCCTTTTGGCAATAGCGCCTCAGTTTTCCTCTGAGACACCATCTGCCTCCCCAATCAGTTCCTGGAGCCTGGGTGTGTGCAGGACCCACCATGACTGTTTAGTTTGTACCATTGTCCAGACCAGTGACAGGTCCAGCATCGGCATGTGAGCCAGGTCAGGCCAGGCCACTGAAGCTTAGTTCTGGGACTGTGTTGGGCTCTGCTGGAAGGAGATTACAACTGATAAAGATGGTTTTAAGCCCAGCACTGCAGCTGATAGAGAGAAACGTGGAACTTAGAAATGGACAGAAATCTTTGATGATATTCTTTCCTCCCCTCAGTCAACTGATTCCTGAATCCCAGGACCACTTCTAGATTTACATTAGTTAATAAATCTTTTTCCTACCCTCCTTTTCTTTTCTTTTCTGAGTTAGTTTGAGTTGGGTTTCCAGTCACCTGTTACTCCCCTCTTCCCCCCAGATCTTGACTAATGTTCAAATGATTACAATTTTTCTCATTGGTTGATTTAAGAATAAATAAATGTAATAATAAAGGTAAGATTATAAGATAAGTTTTTCCTAGTAAAGCATCACTTCTCTTTGTTCTGTACATTAAAGTGCCCTGTAAGAATTACTTGAAAAAAGAACTGTTGAAATATAAAACTTAAAAATTAAATATAAAATGCTTCTACTCCCCCCCTCCGCCCACCTACAAAATAAGGTCAAGTGCATGCGTAGCAAGTCATCACAGACAATTTGCAGTCTGTTCTGACCTACCTTCCCAGCCTCAGGCCTTGTTCTCTCTCCATGCCAGAACCCAGCACTCTCCCCTAGCTGCCTCTGCCCCTCACCTTTTCTGAGTGTTGCTTAGCTTGTATCCTCTGTTAAGAAAACCACCCTTTGCTAGCTGTTGGGTTTTTTTCCCCACTAGTTCTTTATGGTTCAGCTAAATAGCACTTCCTCTGTAAAGCCTTCCAGAATCTGCCCATGGAGAATTAATAGCTCTCCCTTCTGCTTAGCCCTCATCACAGACTGACCCATATCACGGCTGGGGGTACATGACACATGACTGCCTTCTTTGTAGTCTGGAGTCCACAGACAGGACCTATCTTATTCATATATGTATACTTCCTGCTTAAACTCTGTCTGGCACCCAGTAAGCATTCAATGAATATTTATCAAATGAAATTTCAATGCCCACGCTTGGGGCATCCTTGCTCTTGTTTTACTCTCTTGGGTGCTACCGGCCTTTCTCATCTAGGGTGTAAAGGGAGCTGTTCATCCTTAGTAGTAGAACTGTCAGCATTCACCGTCACCAAGCACCATAAATGACCCATGGTCCACCCATTCAAAGACTCCCAGTCCAAGGGTGACTTTTATTAACTCTATTTATTGGCCCAAACATAATAAACCCCTTGGTTTTAATGAGACCTTGAGCCAAATATTGAAACACACAGATCAAAGAGCCTCCAAGGCCTCTCAGCACTGCGGCTGTTACGGTTCTCCATGAATTTGTATTCTGGCTCAGGGGTTTAATGTATTTTTCTTTGGCATTTTCCATTTATCACAAGCATGAGAAATGCTTACCCAAGGAGTTTACAAGGATTTCAAAACACATTCAGCTATCGGAGGCTTGCTTCGGATCCAACCATACTGGGTGTGTCACCTTCTTTGGGCATCACTCATGCCTCGTGTCATCTTCGTCGGTCTGCTTAATTGAGTTGCGTGCTTTGAGCCACCTGACCTGGTAGTGACTTTCCATGTTGCTTTCCTGAATAACTAATGATAGATATTATCCCTACAAGTATTGGCTACTCCTGCTTTAAGCTGGACTTGTTTCACAGCATTGAATGCTTTAAAGGCTCTTTCAATTGGCCTTCTCCTTTTCCTGGTGGAGTTTCTTGGGGATCAAGCACCCCACCCCTCTACCTCCCTGTTGAGGAAGGATATTCTGTGGGTACTTTACCCTGCGTCATAGTCAAGCCATCCTCACACTTGGAAGAAAATGCTTGTCTAGCTGAGTTCATTCTCTAAGTGGTGGGTAATTAGTTGAGATGACCCAGTTTCTACTGAATGATTAGGAATGGTTTTTTTTTTGTGTGTGTGTGTGGACAGAGCCACGTGGAAGGGAATGCTGAAACAAATGCCAGGGTGGTTGGGATGGCCCAGGGCTAGTCCAGAGGGATCAAGACTGAAGTCTTATCTCCTGGGACTAAATTCTGTTGGATTATCAGTGGGAGTAGGGAGGTGGTGGTGGTGGTGGAGGTGGTGGTGGTGGTGGTGGGGAAGATCAGCAAGAGAGGTGACAAGATCCTTTTTCTGGGTATTCCTACTTTGTTGGGCAATGCAGACAGATTATAGGCCGGAGTACACTGTTTGGGACATGTGCTGATGTGCTAGAAAGATGGCTACTCTGATATTCTAGTGGTCAATCTCATCTTAAACCATTTTATTTTCAAATTGATCATGCGTTGATTTGGTCCTCTGTTGATAGTTCTCTCTGGGTTTACTCAATTGCCCCTTCCTGGTAGTAGGGGCCAGGGAAACATTACAGGAGCTAAAAAAAAAAATAATAATCAAAGAGGGAGAGTGTTGCTCGGAGTGCAGGTGTTACTTTTCATGATGAAAACCTGAAAGTTGAGAAAAAACAATTTTCTCCCATTCTTTTTAGATCTCTTTATGTTGTTCTGATGATGTTTAATTACCCATGTTTCAGAATGTAGAATACAATAATGAAGAACATGTGATTATAAATGGCTCCTCTCTGATCCCTGGAATCCATTCAGGGGCAGTCTGTTGTTGAGGAAAGGGCAGGAGCATTGGAGTCTGCTGGACTTGGATTCAAATCCTATCACCGACTACTACTCACGTGGAGAGAAGAATTAGTATGAAGTTCAAAGAATATGTATTAAAGTATCCAGTTTCTAACAGTGTGGTTTATTGTGCAATAGGAACATTTTAAAAAGTAAAGCTAGCCTGGCTGGTGTGGCTCAGTGGTTGAGTGGTGTGGCTCAGTGGTTGAGTGTTGATCAGGAGGTCATGGTTCGATTCTGGTTCAGGGCATGCTAGTATGCCTGGGTTGTGGGCTTGATCCCCAGTAGGGGGCGTACAGGAGGCAGTCGACCCATGATTCTCTCTCACCATTGATGTTTCTATCTCTCTCTCCCTCTTCCTTCCTCTCTGAAATCAATTTTTAAAAAAAGTAAAACTAAGTAAAGAGCATTATTCTTGAAACTTTTTTAAGTACATATACCACACAAGTATCAAATGCTTACTATCCCCAGAGATTCTGCCATTTTTGTCAGAGAAAGCAGTGGTGGGCAGCCCTGTCTTTGCTTGCAGACTTCCTCCTGTTGCATTTTGATCTTGAGATTGGTGGATGTCTTCCTGTATCCTCAAAGGACTTAGGGTTTAGTGGACACCGAAAGTAGCATCCACTTGTTCCTGCAGAGATTTGAAACAAGGGGCTTATTGGCCATCTCGCTCAAAAGGCCCCAGATAGAGAAGGAGAAAGAGGAAGTCAAGAGATTGGGGAGTTGGAAGGAGATGAGTGCTCTCTGTATCTGCCTGCAGTAAAAGCTCCTAAGTGCAGAAAACATAATGCCTGCCTTTGTTTGCTGGAAGGTTGCTGGTGTCTTTGGTTTTCAAGTGTTTGCCTGTGTCATAGAAGCAGGCAGAAAGCAAGAAATGCTAGATTCCCTTGAGTCCAGCAATTTGTAGTGTCATGATATTAAAAAATATATTTTAATAGGTTGGAATAAAAAATCTTGAGGAAAACGTGGAATTGTTGCATAAATATAAGATATTTTCAAGTCTTGTAAGTCAAAAGCATTGTAACTTTGTAAGAAAACCACAAAATGTGATTTTTAATTATATTAACCTAGCAAAGCCATCTTAATCATATAAGGTGCACTAAAAATATTACAGTCATTAATCTTCCCCCCACCTGCACATTTTTATTGTGGAGGAATGCTTAATCGAAAAAAGTTGCCCCCCTTTAGGCATTAAAATTAATTTTTTTTTTAGTAGCTACCTTTGTATGATTGATTATGGTATGGGGATGAATGCATGGTTTCTCCCTTGGTTTGAACGCCAGCACCACCTTTTATTAACAAGTCACTTAATCTCTCAGTGATTTAGTTTCTTGTAAACTGAAGTTATTGTGAGAATTAAATGAGTAAATATATGTGAAGTGCTTGGTAATTAAACATTATATAACTACTAGAGGACCGGTGCACTGGAGGGGGGTGTCCCTCGGCCCAGCCTGCACCCTCTCCAATCTGGGACCCCTTGGGGGATGTCCGACTGCTGGCAGTTGGACATCCCTCTCACAATACAGGACCGCTGGCTCCAAACCACTTGCCTGCCTGCCTGCCTGATTGCCCCTAACTGCTTCTGCCTGCCAGTATGATCACCCCCTAGCCCAGGGGTGGGCAAACTTTTTGACTCGAGGGCCACAATGGGTTCTTAAACTGGACCGGAGGGCTGGAACAAAAGCATGGATGGAGTGTTTGTGTGAACTAATATAAATTCAAAGTAAATATCATTACATAAAAGGGTACGGTCTTTTTTTTTTTTTTTTTTTTTTTTTTTTTTTTAGTTTTATTCATTTCAAACGGGCCGAATCCGGCCTGCGGGCCGTAGTTTGCCCACGACTGCCCTAGCCACTCCCCTGCCAGCCTGATCGACGCCTAACAGCTGCCCTGCTGGCCTAATTGTCCCCAACTTCCCTCCCCTGCCGACCTGATCGCCCCCAACTGCCCTCCCCTGCCTGGCATCTTGTGGCGGCCATCTTGTGGTGGCCATCTTGTGACCACATGGGGGTGGCCATCTTGTGTGAAGGTGTGATGGTCAATTTGCATATTACCTCTTTATTATATAGGATAATACATTCTTTATTTTCTTATATACTATCAGTTTATCCTAAAAAAATTTTGTGAGGAAGATAAAGCCAGAGTTATGAATGACCTTGTGGGGAATATAAAGTTCAGAATGACAGAGTACCTTGCCTGGCATCAAATATATACTAAGCTACAAAAGCAGGATTCAAACTCAAGTGTTCTGGTTTTCCACCAAATCTCCCCTAATTTCAGGAAATGTTACACTTTTAGTTTTCTCCTTAATGTTCAGGGAGTGAATTAAGCACAACGATTTATTGAATAGGTTTTTTCAAATATGTATTTATTGAGTGAATAGAACAACTAACAAGTGACTATTGCATAAAGTAATATTTGGTCAACATTCCCTGATATACTATCACAGGCATTCAAGCATTGTATAGGAGTATTTTTTTCCCTTAGAGTGACCAAGTGTTTTAGCTTTTTTTTTTAAAAAAATTTTTTTAAGGTTACACTGAATAAAGACAACTGGTGCTTGAACCATTATCATGCCAAATTCAACAACTGAGTGTAAACAGGTCCGCACGCAGGATGATATGACAGGAAAGCCACATGACAAATGATGCCGTCATTGAAAATGAAGCATTTGCACAATCCGAAAGTATGATTAATCTTCCAAGAGATCTATTTCCATATCTTTTGTCCACAACATGGCTATCATTGCTTTTAATCAAAACACTGAAGCCTGAATCACCTTGATAGGGCCTGAACAACAAGGCCTGACAGGGAACAAAAGCTAAGAAGAACTCCCTCCACTTTGTTCATGTGTCTGCTTGGATGCTGCAGGAGCCAGACAGGAGGAAGGGCTGGCATCTCATGTGGGAGGGACTTAGGGAGGCAAATTGATGATAACCTGGAAAGGCAAGAATGAAGGACAAGAGCTGTGTAGGGCACAGTGCTTGTTAGGAGTACGTAAAGTTGCTACAAGAAAGTTTGTTATATAGTGTCTTAGTTTTATTTCATTTTTTTAGTTTTTAGAAAATATTTCTAACTTGATTTCAGAGAATATTATTACTGAGGAACTTTATAACTTGGACACAACCTTTTCAGCTTTTTGATCAAATAAGCAACTGAGACCCATACGGGTCAGCAATTCCTTTGATGTCACAAGGCAAGTTAAGCATAGCCAAGTCAAGACTAGGTCTTTTGACTCCCTTTTTCATTCAGCAGCAGCTCACTGTGGAATCCTGTGTCTGTCACATCACTGGCATTCTGCAAATATTTCATGAATGAATGGTTCTGTCTCTCATACCTTTTTTGTGTGCATAATTTTTATCCTTCAAAGTATTAAAAAGGCAAAAGAAATTGTGCTGTCCCTTGTAGTTGACACTGAGATGGAGGAAGCGAAAGTTTCTAGTTTTAGCACAAATTCAGCAACATCAGAAAAATGACCCCACTTAAATTTTTTTTTCCATTTGACAAGGGACAATCATTCAGCAGAGATGTGCCTGATGAGAGGGCTAAGTTCTAACTCAGCCACAAGATGAGATTACAGATAATCAAAACTGCCCTGGAAATTCTGTTAGAGAGGTGCCAGGCCAGAGACTGGCACATTGTTTCTCAGCCACTTTCCCCTCCATCATTGGAGCTCATGGCTGTTTTGTTGTTTGAACACCAGTGAAGCAGCTAGCTTGAATTTTGGACTCATGTTTATGAAAAATGTGCACTTCAAGCAAAAGGCGCCACAGTGGATGGTCTGTGGGCATGGGGACAAACCTAGGGCAGAATAGATTCATTGCTCATGTCTCATGCTCACTCTGGGGCGTGTGCTTTGTAAGACCGATATCCATTCTCTCTCTAATAACCGAACTTACAGACGTTAAATGCATGCAAGATTTGACTTCACTGTTCCCTAGTCCATGGGGAAGACTGTATTAAGTATTAATAAAGTATTCTCAAATTAAAATTCACATTAAAGGTATTTATTTTATTTTGTGGAACTTCTTCGATAAAGATGAGATGGCTAAACTCTAAACTCTAGAATTAGATGAATTTGCTGGCAGTGCTATGAATTCTTTTTGCTGTGGAGGCTTAAAAAAGAGGAAGTTTTGGTATGGATGTGCCTGGGAAAAAAGTGTGAATTATATGACTACTGAATCTAGAGAAATGTAAATGCAAAAGGAAACTGCCCTCAGCCACTACTACCCGCTTCTCCTCCTTCCTTAAAAAACAAAAATAAAATCCCTGGTTTACTCAAACTTCCTCTTTAAGACTTGGTTTAGGCATCAAAGCCTTCTATGCCTACCAGTTTCCTCAATAGGCTGTTTGTTGCTCTTTCTACATCTCTCTTCTTCTTCCTTCCTTCTCCATCTACCCATTTCTACTCCTAAATCTTCATTCCCAGTCTTGTTTGTGTGGTAGCCTCACAGTGGACACAGACTATGGTCTCATGGATGCCTTTGTAGGAATTTATTAACCATTAAAAATTAAGCTCGTAGACATTGCGAAGGAGGATGTTGGACAGCTACACCTAGCTGACTTCCTGGAGCAATACCTGGGGAATTATTTTTTTGGCTCCAAGAGGATGGTATTTTAAGTTGTTATATATTTGCTGATCTTGGGGAGATTGTTGGAACCATCCAGTATGCACAGGAAGCTTGGCTCTTGGCCCAGTAGGCTCAGAGTCTAAATATTTGGAGGATGAATACTTGGAAATCCATTTAAACATTTAAAGCATTTTATTTCTTTTCCCCCCAGTAAGTTTCATTGTTAGTGTGATACAATTCTGCAGCAAGACTCTATCCGCTGAAGGCATGAACCTCCTGGACAAGTCCAGGCCTGGGCTCCACCTCAGGTCTTGGTGTGAAGCCAGAGGTGCATGTCTATTGGCTAATGTCCACACCCCTGAAGTGGGTTATTATTATAATCATTCACCTTCAACACCCAAGTTCTAAAGTCAGGCTAAGAGTCTGACCCAACTCTGCACTGAAACCAGGAATGTAACTTCACACACACACACACACACACACACACACACACACACACACTTTACCAAACCAAATGCCACATTGCTCTTTTTCTTTTGTCAGTGCTGGGTCTTTATTATTATTGCTAACTTTCAACTCTACCCTGATGATCATCTGTGGTCAGTTGTCCTCTCTGGCCTATCAAACAACAGGGGTGGTATATGCTTAAAGAATACAAACTAAATGCATTAGATTATGTAAAACATTAGGGAAGCAAATTTGCTATAAAAGCAGCCTATGTGTTTATAAAACTCAGAAGCAGTTAAAAGCAATTGGGGTATTATCCATGTTCATGAGAACCACAGATATACTCTAGTACTCAATTACATGAACTCTTTGCCTATCCCAATCAAATTATCTAGAAACTTGCCAACCATCTACTTTGCTATGCTATAGAGTCACAACTCTTGTCTCAATGAAATGGGAAGGAACATAAGCTTCCTTTCTGAAATTTGAAGTAGAAAGGGGTGGGGAGAGGTGGGTGGGGTGAGGTGAGTATGGGTGTGTACCTGACCTGGTAATTGTCATGGTAAGGTGGCTTAGACAACATGATAATAGCCTTCTCGATAGAATGGGGATGCGATAGCAACAGCAAAAATTATGTTAAACTGGGCCTGATGCCCAGACTATCAGCTTCAAATAAACAAAGTGCAAGAGAAACAGTTCAAGAGGAACCAACTTGTAAATCAAGGAAGCTAAACAGGCCAGAGAGATGCTCTCTTGAGGAGACAATGTTTTCACCTCTCTGAAAAACTTTGCCCAACCTAATTAAATGTCCAATCAAATTAAAAATCTAACCAACTTCTGGTCAAGATGGTGGCATGGTACTCAAATCCTCTGATAACCACATCAAAAATACAACTAAACTATGGAACAACCATCATTCAGAACCACCTGAAATCTAGTTGAATGGAAGTCCTACAATTAGAGATTTAAGAAGAAGCCACATTGAGACTGCTAGGAGGGGTGGAGACACGGAATGGGCTGGTACCACACCCATGTGTGGTGGTTTAAAATCACGAGGAATATCTCGGTTGTGGAGGTCCCCCTAAAAAGCGAAGGGGTCCCAGCCTCACACCAGAACCTCAGCCCAGGGTTGTAGTGCCAGGAAGACAAGTCCCCATAACTACTGGCTGTAAAAACTAGCAGAGATTGAGCCTGAGTGGAGTCCCAGGTAGTTTCTCTTAAAGGGCCCACACACAAACTTACTAGGACTCACTCCCTCTGAGCTCCAGCCCTGGGGCAACAGATTGAAAGGAACCAGGGACATCTGGGGAGGAACTAATGGTCTGGCATTAGGGTGAGAGCTGGGGGCAACTTTCTGCCAGAGAGAAGTGCTGGCAAAGGTCATTGTTCCTTTTATGAAACCCCTCCCCCCCAACAGAGCTGATAGGAGCCATATTTGAGTCTCCATCAACCTGGCTCACACTTTTTGCTCCGCCCTGCCCCTCCTTACTTTCAGGCTCATCCAAGCCATTTCCAGTGGTTTTTCCATACAACTGGCCTCTCTTGCCTCATGCTTCAGACTTTCCTAAAATCTCTCAAACAACATCTGGTCTCTGCATACACCCTACTCTTGCTAAATCACCCCAGGCCTGGCATTAGCAGCAGCCCACCTTGGTTCACAGCTTGTCCTCTTCTGGGAACCTCCAAGCCCAGCACAAGTATCAGCCATCTGCAGATCATTCTGTAGCTTGTGCTGGGTGGCCCCAGGCAAAGCACAGTCAGTGATTGCCTTTGCACCTCCTGGGTAGCCCCAGAGCCAGTGTATCTGGTATACAGCTTCAGACCACACTGGATTACAACTCTACCATCTCTATGAGCAACACTCAAGCAGTGGACTCAGTGAGCACCAAAGCCCCACTGAAGCAAGTCCTGTTCCATAGGGTTGAGTCCTGCATGGTAGCTCCTTCACTGTAGTCACAGCCAGTCCCCACCTCTGTTGGCCCGGGGGGTCAATCTCTCCCGTTGATGCCAATAACAATCAAGGCTCAACTGCAATAGGACAGTCCACACAGTCCACACATGGGTACACTTGAAGCGACTGGATGACTGGGGAGGCTGCACCACTGTGCCCTACAGGACACCTACTACACATGGCCACTTTACCAAGTTCAGAAGGCATACCAGCTCTACCCAATACATAGACACAAACATAGGGAAGCAGCCAGAATATGGAGACAAAAAAAAACCAGTTCCTAAATGAAAGAACAGGAGAAATCTCCAGAAAAGGAACTAAATGAAATGGAGGCAAACAAACTACCAGATACAGAGTTCAGTGGTTATAAGGATGCTCAAGGAATTTAGTGAGAACTAGCATAAAAAATGACATAGAAACCATAGAAAAGAAATGAAGGATACACTAACTGAAATGAAGAATAATTCACAGGGAATCAACTGTAGAGTAGATGTAGATGACGCTGAGAATCAAATCAGTGATTTGGAATATAAAGAAGCAAGAAACACCCAATCAGAGCAACAAAAAGGAAGTTAAAAAGCAAGAAGATAATGTAAGGAGCCTTTGGGACAACTTCAAGCATTCCAACATTCACATCAAGGGGGTTCCAGAAGAAGGAGAGAGAGAGAGCAAAATATCGAAAGCCTATTTGAAAAAAATAATGACAGAAACTTCTCTAATCTGGTGAAGGAAATAGACATATAAGGCCAGGATACACAAAATAAGAGTGTCCTAAATAAGATGAACCCAAAGAGATCCACACCAAGACATGTCATAATTAAAATGCAAAAGGTTGAAGATAAGGAGAAAATCTTAAAGCAGCAAGAGAAAAGCAGTTAGGTACTTACAAGGGAACTCTCATAAGCTTGTCAGCTATTTATCAACAGAAATTTTGCAGGTCCAGAGGGAGTGGCAAGAAATACTCAAAGTAATAAAAAGCAAGGACCTACAACCAAGATTACTCTACCCAGCAAAGCTGTCATTTAAAATGGAAGGACAGATAAAGAGCTTCCCAGACAAAAAAAAAAAGTGAATGAATTCATCACTACCAAAACAATGTTACATACAATGTTAAAGGGTCTTCTCTAAGAAGAAGAAAAAGGAAAAAAAAAGGATAAAAAGCATGAGCAATAAAATGGCAACAAATACCCATCTATCAACAATTGAATCCAAAAATCAAAGTGAATGAACAAGCAAGACAGAAACAGACTCATAGAAACAGAGAACATTTTGATGGTTGCCAGATGGGAAGGGGTTGAGGGTAAAAACGTGAAGGGATTTAGAAGTACAAGTTGGTAGTTACAGAATAGTGATGGGAATACAAAGTACAGTATAGGGAATATAGTCAATAATATTCCAATAACTATGTATGGTGTCAGACGGGTACAAAATTTATCAGAATGATCACTTTGTAAATTAAGTCACGTCTAATCACTGGGGTGTACACCTGAAACTAATATAATATTGTATGTCAACTGCAATTGGAAAATAAAAAATGATTTTAAAAATGCAAAAAAAAAAAATCTAACCATAATCCCTCTGGTGGCTCCTTGCTTCTCTCCTTTCCATTGTCAAGATGCTCGATAGGGCCTCTTTAGCTGGAAAATTATTGAGCCAGGGTCTATTTGAGCATACTTGCATAATCCCAAGCCTTCTGACTTGGAGTGAAGACACCAGTGATTTGTACGGGGGCCGGTGGTATCTCACTCAGCAATGATGTATGACATGGATTAGTGCAGAGTGGCCATCTGCTGTTGAGGAGGGTGATAGACAGAATCTGTTCAACGGTGGCAGACGACTCCCCCGGCTCTGGCCAGCTGGCTTAGAGTGGGCGAAGTTGGACAGGGCAAGTGATGCCCTAGCCATCCTCTAGGAAAATAACTTGAGGACTTCTCCCTCATGTCTCTATAATAGTTATCCCTGTCTTTTCCCCACATGTATGTACATCATATAGTTGATACGATACAATACAATTTGGAATATGGAGAAAAGGGAAGAAGCACATGACCACTATAAGAGTTAAAAGAAAGTTGTCTTGTCTTGAGCATGAGAGGTAACTTTGAGTTTCCTGGTAGCCTGGGTGAAAAGAGGAAGTCTGATAAATCATATGACTTGTGTTATCTGGGAAAAGAAGAAAATCAGTTTCTTCAAATGAATCAAGTTTTTCTTAGCAACAGTTGTAAAATCTATTTTTTCCCCTTTTGAAGTGATAGAGAGGAAAAACTAAATTTCTCAGGGTGCATAAAAGAAAATATCACTGCTAGACCTGTTGACAGGGAGAGGACCTGAACATGGATCCCTCTGTGACTAATGAGAAATGGGGAGCTCTCAGTGGTTCTCTAGGACTGGCTCCTTTAACTTTACCACTTAAGAACTAGTGGGATCATGATTTTACCTCTTTCTCTTTGCAGATCGGTGTTTTCTAAAATTTCCACAATGAACATGTATGACATTGTCATGTACATGTGCAGTTTCTGCGTCTGTTTGACCTGAGATCCATTCCTCACCCTTCCTTCCCCAGCTCTGTATTCAGAGGACTTGCCCCTCCAGTCTGACATTCTCAGGCCTCATGTCAGCCAGCTCCCAATTTGGTTCTGCCGGTGGGAGGCTGTTGGGAGTGTGGAGAGTGGGAGGGAGGGAGAAGTCAGTGTATTTCTCCCTCTCCCTCTGTACTTGGATGGTATCTCTGGCAGCTGCTGCGTCTCCCCGTTGGCGCCAGCTCTCGCCGGAAGCCTACGTAGTTTCCTCTGGGTAATCCCAGGCCCTGGGCTCTGGGAGCATCACCTCCCCCCTTTGTCCCTCCAGCCTAGGAGTGGCTGCGACTTCCTGCTGTGGCTAGTCTAGTCTCTGGACTGCCTCACAATCCTTGTTTGGCTTCTAAACTTCTGTCATCACATTGCATTAAGTTTCCTCTGTTTTAAGTATTCAGAATGATTCCTGTCTTCCTGGTTGGGCCCTGACACAAAGAAATAAAAATGTATTTGAAACAACAAGGAATGGGGCAAAGAAATTAGAGGAACATGAGTTGGAGAAGTTTCTGAAGAAGCAAAAGGCTCCTTAGATAATGGCAGCACCCAGGGGTATGGCCTGCTTGGTGCACACTGGATGGGAAGGACTTTTGGCCTTTGGCAATATATTCATACACAAAAACAGCAATGTTACTCAGGGTTGTCAGCTCCAGAAGGGAATTATAATAATAAATAAGATACTGAAAAAAAAAATACCCCATAGGATTTAGAGTCCTAAGTCAAGTATTTAAGTCCTGGCTGGTGATGGATGTTGTGTTTGACTATTTCAACCCTCTCACGTGGCATAGCAGCCTTGGGGTTTAGATGGGACTGATCCAATCTCCAGCTTCTGGTTTGTAGCCTTGGTTGAGACGTGGTCATTGGCTCACACGTGGGTCTGTGCCCCAGGCCTGAGCCAATCAGTACATGGCATTCCCCTGGCTGCTGCTGCCATAAAAGTGAAGCCTTGGACTCGTGTTTGATGATCGAAGAAAGAAAAGTCTTTTTTCCCAGAGAGTGTGATTGGTCCTGAAACTGCTTTGGCATTTTACTACTAAATGGACAATGATCCTGAGACTAAAGCTGACACAAAAAGAAGGGTAAATCCAAGACACCAACATAAAACAGCTGGATTTCTGATCCAACTTCCTGAAGCCCACTATGTCACTGGGCTCTTTCTGTTACATGACTTTATGCACTCCACATTTCGATTTGGGTTTTCTGAGACTTACAACCAAAAAAGCATGCTAGCTGATACAGACATGTTGTTTAATTGGCGGTGTGTCCTTGAGCCAGTCTTTTAATCTTTCTGATCCTGCTTCCTCATTTAGAAAATGCAATTATTAAGACATCTTAAATTTTTGTTAGGATCAAATGAGGCAATAAGTGAGAAGATGCTTTGTAAATTATAAGCAGTTATTTGAGTCTTCTTGTCACACCTATGGTTTATTCCAATTGTTAATGCAGTTTTATATCTCCTACGTGTAAAGAATTTATTTTATCAAGCATACAGTTCCATCATACCCCCTTCACTGCTACATTGTGAGTGTTCATCAAGATTAATCAGCAATACTATTATTTCACTCTGCCCAGCTCTAAATAATTTACTTTCGAAGTCCCAGGTGACCTGTGTAAGCTTTAAAGGGTTTACCTCAAAACTCTCAGCCAAGTGGAAACGAACTGAGTAACCCGTTCTGTGGCCACTCAGACCTCACTTGGGGAACGTGTGGTTTTCGTTGCCACCTGGAGAAGCCCGTGCACGTGGGTGTGCGACATTCCTCCCAAAAGGGCCAGCTGGTCAGCTCTGCCCTTGCATTTTGCTGGAGCTGCTGCCCTGCGGTTGTTCGGTAACCTGAGAGCGTAGTTTGGGCATGAACCTTTAAAAGGGCTGTAACACTAAGAACCCCCCAGGGAAACATAGTATGTAGATTTTTGTAATCACAAAATATTAAAGGTAATTAATTTATCAAGCCTAATTAGGTAAGGTGTCTAACAATTAGAACAATGAAAAGTACAAAAAAGTATGCTTTGTATATGTTTTTCTTCCAATAATCAGCATATTTTAGTATAGGGGGATGGCCTTGCTAACTGTGGCAGGTCAGGGCAAACGGAATGACTAGGACTGCAAACTTGACCCTCCCATGGGGTTTGGGGGCAGCCCCAGGGACAGGAGCTGTAGGTCTAGCCTTGATCCTTTCCCTCTAGCACTGTTGTTTATCCCTCCCAGCCAGATGTCCCATCTCCCCCTTCTCTGTCTGCCCTGCCACTGAGCTAGGTCAGGTCCTGGGCTAATCTCTCCTCCCTCACGTTACCACCATTCCACCTCTATTCATCCTCTCCCCAGCTATAGGAGTCATCTGTTAAAATGATTCTGTGCTGCCCCTGCCCCTTTCTCCCTTAAAAACATGTTCACTGGCTCCCTATAGCTCATCCTATAGAGTCCAGACTCCTTAGCCCAGCAAGACATTGCGGGATCTGACTCCTCTTAACCAAGTCAGCCTCTCATACTCCCCAAGTTCCTTCCAATTCAAGACCTCAAACCTGGGCATCGCTCTTTAAGGCCAGTGGCTACACATTTTTATGGTCATAGAAAGTACCGGAGCTTGTAAGACAGATTCCTGGGCCACATCCTTACAAGGTGATGATTCAGAGGTCTGGCTGGGTCTGGGGATCTGAAATTTCATCGTCACTTTGGCAACATCAGGCGCAGGTGGTCCTTGGCCTGTCTTTGGAGAACCACTGTACACATCATCGCCCACTGTTTTCCATTCACATCCGCCTGCACCTAGCACTCCTTGAGGGCAAGCCATGCATCAGGTGTTTTTCCGCGTTGTTTCCCTGGGACCTAGCACAGTGCACTGCACACACTGAACCCTGACATACGTTTGTTAAGTGAATAAATGAGTCACAGCAGAGCCCGTCTATTGAGGATGTGGCAGAGAGAGGAGCAGTCAGGGGCCAGGGCACTCGGTGAAGGGGTTGGTGGGCCAAACAGCAGCAGGTCAGAGCCAGGAAATGTTGGAGATGCCGGGTGCATAGGAGGAGCTGTCGACTGAATTGTTCACTGAGCACAAGGTCCGAGGAGAATTCTCTTCTGTGGTGGTGGAAGGGAAGGGGGTTAACAACAGCTCATCAAGGCAGTGACTCCTGCACAAGGAAGGAGATTAGGACTGTTGGCATAAGAAGGGTCTAGAACAGTGGTTCCCAACGTGGGGCAATTTGATTTTTAAGGGGGGTAATTCAAGAATGAGTTGTTAACAGTGAATTTTTTGTATTTCTTATGGTTCTGGGCCTTATATACAGTATATCAACATATATTGTGACATATTTATGCATTTCAGTTCTCTATGTTTTGAAACTTTATTTACTATTTTTTCATATCACTTCATGTTATTATTATTCTTTAAAACAATTTCTTAGTGATATCTTCCTCAGTACTTTAACTGTCTTTTGGTTCTTTTATGTTTCTCTTTCATGGATGCCATGTTCTTTGGAAGCTTTTTTAGACCAAGTTAGAGGCCTTTAGGCTTCCTCCACGTGTATAGGAGTTCACTTTTTGAATAATAAGAGTTATATGTCACAGGGGGGGCATCAAGATTTTAGAGATGCTTAGGTGGGGCATGGCCAAGAAAAAGTTGGGAACCACTGGCCAAGAAGCACTGGGCTACCTACCATCAGCCTTAGATTAGGAAAGGGTGTCTGGGTATTAAGATCCAGATTATTACTGGAAAGCAGCAGTTATCTGTAAATTAGACTCACCTGGAGCAGAGGTTTTGAAACCACATGAACAAACAAAGGTCAGATTTAAGTTCCACCCCAGAGTCACTGTGTGAGGCTCTGGGTATGCATAAGGGGGATTTTAGAATCGTTGTACCAGGAGTTCTGAAACTTTGTCATCATGTGTCCATATATCAGCCTCCCCCCCCCCCCCCCCCCCCATTCATTCTGGTTGTTATCCAGTGGGCCATATGTATTTAAAGAACTGCATTTGTTTTTTTAGCTCAGGGAAAATATTTTCTATTATTATTTCTTTGCTTATCTCTTCACCTCCATCTCTGCCATCTCTTTGTCTATGACTTCTATGAGATAGAGAGTGGAATTTCTGGGTCTAATTTCTATGTCTCCAAACTTTTATTTTAGTATTTCCATTTCCTTTTATAGTATTCTGGAACAAGTGCTCGGCATACTTTGCTGTCTGGTGTATCCTGTGTTGCTCAGAACATCCATTGAGATTTTTATTTTGGTGATTGCATTATTCATTTCTAAGGTCTCTAAAGACTAATCATTACAATAGCCTTTTCTTGCTTAGGGAATATAATATCATTTCTTAATTTTCTAGAATATTCCATGTGTGGTACCACTTTAAAAAATTAATGATTGATTTTAGAGAGAGAGAAAAGAAGGGGAAGAGAGAGAGAGAGAAAGAGAGAGAGAAAAACACTGATTTGCTGTTCCACACATTTATGAATTCACTAGGGGCCCAGTGCATGAATTCGTGCACCTTGAAAGGAACTGTGGGCTGTACCGCTGTGGTGGGCACAGGGGCTGGTCTTGGCCCATCCTCCACCATGGTCCCCAGTCCCCTGTCTGCTGGCAGCTCCGCTCCTGCCGCTGCCACTCCCACATGCTGACAGCCCTGGCCCCACTCGCACCCACTGACTGCGCGGAGCAATTGGGGCTGGTGCCAGCAGTGGGTGTGAGTGGGGCAGGCGTTGTCCGCGGGTGCAAATGGCTGGTGCTGACCTGATCGCCTCTCAGGAGCAGAGGGAGGTGGAGAAGCCCTCAAGGATGATTGGGGCCAGCAGCCGCTGCTCGCACCCGCTGATGGCGCTGAGTGATCGGGACTGGCACCGGGCGCCGGCAGTGGGTAAGAGCGGCGGCTCTGGTGCTGGCTGCAGGTGTGAGAGGGGCTGGCGTCGGCAGCAAGTGCGAATGCCCAGTAGGATTGTGGCACACGGGAGCAAAGAATTTTCCGTAACCACCAGAGGCTCGCCCCAGTGAAGCGACCAGCGCTCTGCTTTGGTCTGGCGCCCCTGCTCACCTGCTCCACCATCCCACAGCGGCTGATGTCTGCCATGTTCTGCACTCTGCTGCCTGCTGCAGATGCCCACCATGTTCCACATGTGCCCCCTGGTGGTCAGCGCACGTCATAGCGATCGGTTGTTCAGGTGTTTGGTTGTTCGGTTGTTCCACCGTTCGGTCTATTTGCATATTAGCCTTTTATTATATAGGATTGGTTGATTCTTGTATGTGCTCTGACTGGGCACTGAACCTGCAACTTTAGCGTATCTGGACAACACTTGAACTAACTGAACTACCCAGCCAGGGCAAGTGGTACTACTTTTAAAGTTTTCTTCTGTTTGTTTTATTTAAAGATGTTGGTTTTCAGATTTGTTTAGTTTTCCTTTGATGATTTTGTTTTTTTCTTAAGTATTTGGTGATTCTGGATTGAACACTCATCTTTGTATTTGATAATCTTTGTTTCTCCTAAATCAGGGCCAGCAAACTGAGGTCCATGGGCTAAATCTGGCTGCTGCCTGTTTTGAAAATAAAGTTTTATTGAAACATGAGTATGCTCATTTATTTCCATATCATCTAGAGGTGCTTTTGTGCCACAATGGCAGTGTTGAGTAGACTAGAAAGCCTAGAATAGTGATTTTCAGGCCCCATACAGAAAGTTTGCCAACCTTGCTAGATCTAACCCTCACTTTATGGGAAATACAGCTCACAGAGGAACATGGTAATCAGTGTTGGGCTGATTAATACATCAGCCAAACCAGAATGTGAGAAATTCTATAAGACAAATGACTCCTTTTCTTTACAATAGCATAAAAAAGAAAAAAAGAAAAAATCCCCATGGATTGAAATAATTGAATAGAAATATCAGCTACAAACAATGTATGATTCTTGCTTGGATTCTGATTTAAATGCCAACCATAAAGCAAATTTTTAAACAGTGGGAGAAAATCGAACACAAACCAGTGTTTCCATTTTTACTCATGTGAAACACACCTCTGGACCCCCCAGTGGTGTCAAACCTCCACCATGTTTCTATGGTCACTGGTCTGTGGGTCAGGGATTTGCACAGGGCACAGTGGCGATGTCTTCTCTGCTCTGTGGTGTCTGGAACTTCAGTTGCGAAGATGTGAAAGCCTGGGCTCAGCTGGGCACGTTGACTGGACCCTCGTGTGGCTGGACTCTGAGCGGGACCACCCTGAGAGGGAGCTTTTAAAGAGTAAACACTGCAGCCTGGCCGGGGTAGCTCAGGCTGGGCATCCTCCCATGCACCAAAAGGCTGCCAGTTCTATTCCCAGTTAGAGCACATGCCTGAGTTTCGGGGTTGATCCCTGGTAGGGGGCATGCAAGAGGCAGCTGGTTGATGTTTCTCACATCGATGTTTCTCTCTCTCTCACTCTCCTTCTCTCTCTCAAAATCAATTAAAAAAATCTTTAATAAAAGAAAGAGTAAACGCTGCAAGACGACTGGGCAGAAGTTAGGAGACCTTCTGACCGCACCTTCAGAGTCAGGCCTCATCTTTACCACTGTCCTGTGAGTGACTATAAGGCTGGCCCGGACTCAGAGGAGGGGATTGAGACTTCACCTCTTGAGGTGGGTGTGGCAAGCTCACTTTGCAGAAGATGGAAGGTATTGCTGCAACCATTTTTGAAAGAAATACCACCTGTCGCAACTGGCTATTGAATGATGTTAATAAATTATTGTCATTTTCTTTGGGTGTGGTAATATCTCCCCTGGATTTAAAAAATCCTTTCCGTGTTAGACAGTCACATTAAGTATTTATGAGTGAAAATAATCTGATATTTGGGATTTGCTTTAAAATGCCCCAGAGAAAAAATGAAGGTCGTGGGAATGGTAGCATAGATAAGACAAGAATGACAGAATGCTGGTAGCGGTTGACGATGGGCAAGGAGTACTGGTTGTTAGTAATATTCTCTTTAGTTTGTATATTTTGAAATTTTCCGATGTGAAACAAAAAGAAAAATAAAAATCTGGTTACGCCTGTTTATGGATGTGCTTTCTACCTCCAGCGGTTGTGGGTGAGTCAGAGCCTCTGCGCTGAGTGGGGAATGGGTGTCAATCATCCTCCAGGTCGAAGGCTCCCTGTTCCTTCTGAGTGTTGCCAACTCCCGGAGGCGGTTTCCTGCCTCTTCCACCTAAGTGCTTTCACTCCCTATTCTAGCCGGAGGCAAACAACCCTACCAGCCTCTTTCTTGGCACTATTTGGTGGAGGGGAGGGACCTACTGGTTTGACGACCAGGATTGGGTTAGGATAATCTCCCCAAGGCTGCCTCACAGCTCCCTCCTTTCATTGTATCTGTGCCCTGGGTGTTTGGAGCACACCTGCGGCCTCTTCCAACATCTGCCAGTCTCCAACCAATGTGGTTTGCATATACTTAGCTTTGTCAGTTTAGGCCTCTGTGCTTTCTTTATTTTAATAGTACTTAACATTTCTACTCTGACGATAGCATGCTTTTTATAGCATTATTCTGGATTTGACCTTACCTCCCTCCCAACCCACTTAGCTGTCATTTTTTTGAGATGTTAGTTGGAATGGAATAATATTCGTGGCACTCAGTTGGCCATTTTGATTCAATACCCCTAAGCTTTTCTTTTCTTTTAAAATGTATTTTTGTTGATTTCAGAGAGGAAGGGAGAGGGAGAGAGAGATAGAAACATCAATGATGAGAGAGAATCATTGATCAGCTGCCTTCTGCATGCTCCACACTGGGGATAGAGCCTGCAACCTGGGCATGTGCCCAGACCAGGAATTAAACCCTGATCTCCTGGTTTATTGGTTAAAGCTCAACCACTGGGCCACCCGGCCAGGCTACCCCTAAGCTTTTCAATGCATTATAACCAAATAATAGATATACAATTTCACTTCTTGTGGGTTTTTGAAACCTACACTAGAAATTAAATATTTCCCATTTTATTAAAAATTACTTGCAATAGTAATTACTCATGGTTACATAATACCATATTCTAAATGTATACTGTAATTTATAATTTCTGATCATTTACATTTAGAGCGTTTTCAGTTTTTTGATATTAAGTATATTGAAATATATAAGTCTCTCTTTCAATATTTAATCTGCATGTGAATTTTTTTTCTTAGGATAGGTTCTAAAGCATGGAATTACAATAAAAGAAAATGATCTTTAAAACGACTATTGATATATATTGCTAAATTTATTTCCTAAGAATCTCCATCCATTTATGGTTTTCCTCCCCATCCCCAGCAATGTAGGAATATCCATTTCACCTGTCATTGATTATTAGAACTGTTTTAACCTTTACTCTCTGGGTAAGTTCATTAAACGATACCTCATTCTCTCATGTTCTCCTATTATTTTTCCAAATAAACTTTAGAATAATTTAATTTTACTAAAAAGGGAGAGGGAGAGAGGGGAGAGAGAGAGAGAGAGAGAGAGAGAGAGAGAGAGAGAGAGAGAGAGAAAGAGAAGGAAAGAAAACTAAAGAATTCCTATTAAGATTTTTATTGGCTTAAAAAGATCTCGTGGTGCTTAAACATTACATACATGAATACACAATTATTTAAGAAATCAAACAAATCAGAAATATCTGAAAGGGTAAAAATTTAAAGTCTCTCTTGCCCTAGCTGGTTTGGCTCAGTGAATAGAGCGTTGACCTGGGGACTCAAGGGTCCCGGGTTCAATTCCAGTCAAGGGCACATGCCCGGGTTGCGGGCTCGATCCCCAGTGTGGGGCATGCAGGAGGCAGCCAATCAATGATTCTCTTTCATCATTGATGTTTCTATCTCTCTCTCCCTCTCACTTCCTCTCTGAAATCAATAAATATATATATATTTTTAAAAAGTCTGTCTTATCCTCATTCCCTCCTTTCTCAATTGTTCTCCCCTCTCCAGAGATAATTTTTTTAGTGCATATCTTATCAGGCTAGAAGGGGTCAGTGGGGGAAATGGGGACATATGTAATACTTTCAACAATAAAGATGAAAAAAAAACACTCTGAAAAAATAAAATAAAATCTCAACCCTGGGATGTGTGGACCTTGGTAGGTGCAGATTGTCTCAGGATCTGTGACCACAAATGATTTTAACGTAATTCTAGATCCTCAATATTTGTAGAATTCTTTCCCCTAAGAAACCACCCTGCAACCTTTCCTACTGATAGCTACCTGGGTAAACACTGAAACCAAATCTAGCCAATCAGAGTGTGCAGTCCCCCTGACTTCAGTGCTTTCAGTACATTCACACTCCTTCCTGGGATTTTGTTTCAAGGACCATTAGAAAAGATTTGTACCTTCCACGGTGGCTGTTGAGGTGGGAGGAGGTGAATCTGGTGTTGCTGGTGGCCATCTTGCCTTCTCTACGGGAAGCCTGTGTACTAGGAGATGGATAAAGGAAGAGAGAGAAACAGATCTCGGACAACATGAAGAAGTTTGAATCATGTGCTGGATACCAGTTGTACCCCTGGAATTTGTAGTTAAGTGAGCCATACATCCTATTTTATCACTTCAGCTAGTTTGAGTTGGGTTTGCATCACTGGCAAGCAATTCTCTGTCTCTTCATTCTGGGGAGACTGGTGTGACTAAGCCGGTTGCCAAGAAAAGAACTCAGGCCGAGGAAATAAGGCAGAGATTTAGCTGTGTGAAACCTGGCACATCTGGTCTGATAGGACTGGAAGCACAGTGCTGGACTGGGAGCCCATAAAATACAGTCAGCGCACAGACCAGCCATCTCTGTCTTGTACTTGTTAAGACATTATTAATTGATTCCAGGAGTCTTTCTTACAGAGTAAAGACAAGCCATTGCAACTTTACTCTCATTAATATAGAGCTCCAGGCAGCCATAATCATTGACTTGCATTTGTGTGTGTTTCCCATCCCGGATTTAATGCCTGAAGGTTGAGATGCCTGTGTCTAGGGACTAGGGTTGAGTGTGGAGGTTAGCCCAATTCAATGTGGAATTTCTTCCTTGTGGATATACTTTCAGAGTATTGCCTAGTCAATAGATTATTACTAAAAATACTGTGAATATGAATAATGGTAAATTACTGAGCTTTCTTTTCATACATTTTAAATATTCTACATGTAACTATACAGTTGATTCCTGAATCCGTATCCTGCCACAGGTATCTTGTCACTCTGAGCTGCTCCAGCGTAACGGCGTTTTCAGTTGTCAAGCACTGCTGTTTTGGGAGTTGTCTCTCTGTCGTTTACCGAGAAAACCCAGGAGATCCTGAAGCTGACACATGGCATATCACTTGACAGTTACAGATTTTCCTCCTGCAGTGGCACACGGCTTCCTTTTGCTAACCACCTTAATTTCCTGCTCTTATCAAGCTGAGAATCAATGATAATAGTCTATTATGAGGATTTTTATTTAACCTTTTATGTTTAAGTTAACCAAGCAAGCAGATGTCCCACTCAAGTGCTTCAAGTGCAATTGCTGAGAGAATCTATAACGAAGAGTTCCATGGGCTTTAGCAACCTGTCAGGGCAGCCAAATGTCATTTAAACCTCTACTTATATCCCATCATTCTTATAGTCTACTGCATATTATAAAAGGAATCTCAACTGTGTTATTGTTGTACAACGAGTGGCTATTTTGTCTCAGGATTTAACAGACCCATAGATTTAATTTATGATGTCTTAGGAAAAATATAAAAATCACCCAATGCTTTTAAAAATGATGATATATCAGGGAGAGCATCATAAAATGTCTAATAATTGGTTTGAAAGTGCATTCACTTTGGCTAATTTTAGTAGTTTTTATTATTCATCATCAATTTCAGTTCTACTTGCTAACATTTATTTAGCATTTATTTGTGCCAAACACTGTAACAAGTGCTTAACTTGCTTTATTTCATTTAATCCTAGCATCAGAAGTATTTAATTTCATTCTCCCTATTTTACAAATGAGGTACTTGAGATGTGCAGAGACTGGGTAACTTACTCAGTATTATAACTATTAATTAATTAGTTAATTAGTTAATTAATTAATGTAAGGCCAGCATTTGATTTATATGAGTCCAGAGCCTGTTTTGATGAAACATGACTATAAAGACTTGCCTATTTATTCTTTAGAATCAGATGCAAATAATAGCATAACTAAAACTTACAGTGTGTTAGTTCATCCCTTTTCCCTTGTGTTTAAGGGCTCTGGAGAGAGTCAGTCCAGAGCTGGTATGAGATTCTATAGTGCTAAGGGACTAAGGTTTCAATGATCTTGTTGCTGTGCCAATGTGTGGTTTTATATCTGAAATCACCTTATGGCTCAATGTGGCTGCTGGAGCACCAGACATCGCATCTGCATTCTAAGAAGTAGGAATTCACACACCTGTTCTATTTCAGGCCTTTGGTTTGAAGCTAGTCACAAGGTGACCTCTAGCTTCAAGGAAGGCTGGGAAATGAAGTCTTCATTCTGGCCAGCTATGTGCTCAGGAAAAGAGGAGAATAAAAATGGGAAAGGTTCAAATAATTTCTGCTGATGTCATATTTTAACTGCTTTTCCATAATTTGTGTGAATACCAGAATTTTACATTTTGTATCCAATAATATTCATATTATTTAAAAAAATCAACTCAGAAAAACTCCATTAAAATGTTGCTTACATTCAGACATTTAACCAAACAAATTAGAGTCTCAAATCTAACATGACATGAAGCAAATGGTTGACATTATAATTTGTCTAATACACAGGGGTTGGTCCTGCCTTTAATACTAATGTGAGAAGCGGGTTCTGCTACCGAGGAATATTCTAACAGGCATGCTTTTATGCTCTCGTGGTAATTATTTTCCTGTTTAACCATTGACTAGAAGCCACGACAGGACAAGTTTCCTAGCTGCTGACTCTCTCCTTTATACTGTGCCAATGGAGTGTGTACGATATAACTGTGAAAATTCATTCATTCAGTAAAAAATTCTAGGTACAGTTCTTGGTGTCTCATTAGTAACACTAATCTATAACAATAAAAGCATAATATGCTAATTAGACCAGATGTCCTTCCAGATGACCTTCCGGATGAAGCCGGGGCTGCGAGGGAAGCCTGGGTCCCGGGTACCAGAGGGAAGCCAGTGCTAGCAGCCAGGAGAAGGAAGGCCTACTCTTGAATGAATTTCATGCATTCAGCCTCTAGTACTATTATAATTCTACATACTTGTTACTTGTCAGAGGTTTTATATGCCGGCCATCTGCGTTGACCCTCACCTCTGGGAATATAAATTTACATAATTACAGAAGTCCTGGAAGAATGCCCTGGAATTTTTTCCTTTGACAAAGTATTTATTAAGCTCTTACTTTTTTCTAGAGACTGGTTAGACATGCAGAGAGGAGATTTAATAAATAGCACCTCTTTTTACTGCCTGAGTCCAGAACCAATTCATAAATATAATGAAGGAGTAGGGCAAATGAAGATGAAGATACCGTCTTTATTACTGATAAAGGCTCTTTAGGATGTGGCGTAGGTGTGAGTTCGGCAGGCTTCACACTCAGTCTCAGGCAATGCTAATGACCAAAGGCGGTCGACCTGGGACCTGCCCCTTTAAGCCTTGTGTGATGAAGGAACCGGGGGTGGACTGGACTGAGGCGGACTTGCTCTACCTCCTGGAGGAAGGCTGAAGTTACCAAGGAGTGTGCTCCCCATGAAGGACGTCAGGTGAGCAATACAGCTCCCCCATCTGTCTCTGCCCCCACAGAGATCAACCTAGAACCACAGGAGAAACTCCCCATGACTTACTGAGGAACTATTTCCTGTCTCTCCAGCTTTTTCGTTCGCTACCCTCCTCTCCTCGGATGGAGGCAGAGGCTTCCTAAAAGCTGAAGTCCGCTCTTTTGCCTTCAGGTACATCAGCTCGGGGGCTGTTTCTGTTGGTCAGCTGACCCCTTCTATCATTCTTCTCCACAATCAATCACCTCTCAGGGGGAGGTGACCATGTGACATTTTTGGTTGTGGATACCTAGTAGGTGGGGAGGGTGCCATTCCCAATCTAAGGGCAGAGATTTTGTAAAAGAGAAAGTTTTGGGGGCCCTTTGTTCTTCTTTCATCTTCCTGCCTGGAATGTGAACCTGGGGCCCAGAGGAGCAGTAGCTATCCTGCCATGAGAATGCAACTCATTCAAGGATGGAAAAGGGCCTCCTGCTAAGAATGTTGAGCAGAGCTGGAAAGCACGTGATTACATTTGTAGAGGGCCTTGATGGGATCAGGACTAATTATCTCAAAGATCTCCAAGGATGTGTGGTCCTTGTTGTGTGCTATGGTCTGAATGTTTGTGTCACCCAAACTCATATGTTGAAATCCTAACCTCCCAAGGTGATAGTATTAGGAGATGGGGCTTTTGAGAGGTGATTAGGTTATGAGGGTGGAGTCCCCATGAATGGAATTAGTGCCCTTACAAAGGAGTCTATAGAAAGTGCCCTTGCCCTTTCCCACCAGGTGAGGACACAGTGAAAAGACAGCTGTCTACAAGCTAGGAAGCTTGCCCTCACCAGACACTGACTCTTGGGACTTCCCAGCCTCCAGAATTGTAAGAAATAAATTTGATTCTCTGCTTTATCTATCTGATGTTGATTCCTTCTAGCGTATTCTTCATTTCAGTTACTGTATTATTCATTTCTGACTGATTATTTTTTATAGTTTCTATGTCCTTTGTTTTTTAATGCTATTGAAGTTCTCACTAAGTTTACTGAGCATCCTTATAACCATTGTTTTGAACTCTGTAGTTTGCTTGACTCCATTTCATTTAGTTCTTATTTTTGGAGATTTTTCCTGCTCTTTCATTTGGGATATGTATCTTTGTATCCCCATTTTGGCTGCTTCTCTGTATTTGTTTGTATGTATTAATAGTCTCCAAGTCTTGGTAGGGCGGCCTTATGTAGTAAGTGTCTTGGAGGGCCTAGTGGTGCAGCCTCCCCGGTCACTGGAGAGGGATTGACCACCAGGCTGATTGGCTAGAAGGACTGGTGTGACGAAAGAGGAGGAACTGCTGTGCAGGGATCAATCCCACAGAGCAGAACTTGCTTCAGCTGGGCTCTCGTGTTCTTTGAGTATGCCCCTTGAAAGTGTCGCTAGTGGAGGTGGTTGGGTGGTGCTCCACTGTGGTCTGAAGCTGGCCACCAGGTGCACTGGCTCTGGAGCCTCCTGGGAGGTACAGGCCAAGGTAAGCCACTAGCTGTGCCTTGCCAAGGGACACTGGCATGAGCTACAAAGCAATGTGCAGGTGCCTACGTCTTGTGCTGGGCTTGGAGGTGCCTGGGAGAGGCTAAGTTGTTAATTGAGTCCAGCTGCTGCTACTGCCAGGCCTGCGGTCACTTAGCAAGAGGTACTGAGTGCAGATGCTGCTGGTTTGGGGTTTGAGTTTTTTTAGGGAAGTCCACAGCATGAGCTTAGATAGGCCATTTGTATGGAAAAGCCACTGGAAGACTTGGGCGTACCCCAAATTGGGTCAGGGGTGTCTCAGGGAATCACCAGGTGGGATGAACAGTGTTAGCCAGGCTGATGGAGACTCTGATATGGTATCGCCTATGCCTGCTGGGGGAGGGCTCAGTAAAGGGCCAATGGTTCCTGCCAGCACATCTATTTGGGAGAAAGCTGCCCCTCCAGCCCTTGCCCCAATGCCAGAAAATTTGGTTTCTCCCTACCTGTCCCTGTGCCTTTGGAGCTGCTGTCTCAGCGCTGGAGTGAGTGAGTGCATCAGCGGTAAATTCACAGGCCCTTCAAGAGGAACGCCTGGGACTTGCGGAGCACGCTGTCTCTCTCAGTAGCAATCTCCACTGTTTTCACAGCCAGAAGCCAGTTCTCGCCCAGGAACTCTGGCGAGCGGGCCTGCTGGAGGCCTGGGACTCCTTGCTCCTCAGATGTTGAAATGTCCCTTCTGATTTTAACTGCCACACAGTGAGTGTGGGACCAGCCTGCTCTGGGTTTCTACCCCTCCTACCAGTTTCCATGTGGCTTCTGTATACCCTTAGTTATAGATTTCAGGTGGTTCTCGATGATGATTGCTCTAGTTTAGTCGTAATTCTGATGTGGTTGTGGGAGGATGCCAGTAACACATCTACCTACTCTGCCATTTTGCCTGAGCTTGTATTAATACAGCTTAAAAGTTAAATGTAAGTGGGCAGTGCAGAGGCTCGAAGACTGAGAACAATCAGAAGAAAGGACCTTTATTTATTTTATTTTTTTGTTAACCCTCGCCTGAGGGTATTTTTCCATTGATTTTTAGGGAAAGTGGAAGAGAGAGGGAAAGACAGAGAGAAACACATCGATTGGTGGACTCCTGCACAAGCCAGGACCAGGGCCAGGGCCGGGGAGGAGCCTGCAACCAAGGTACGTGCCCTTGACCGGAATCAAACCCGGGACCCTTCAGTCCCAGGCCAACACTCTATCCACTAAGACAAACCGGCTGGGGCAAGAAAGGACCTTTATAGTCAGCACCTCACTATTCCCAATGTCCAAGCTAGAAGGAAATTTGGGGTGCTTCTAGTCCAAAGGGTCTCAGACTGTGTTGCCAGGACTTTCCAGGGGGCGTTTCCAGGGCTTCCTTGGGGGGATGTAGGGAAGCTGAGTTGAGGGGCTCCTGCCTCCACCCTGGTTTAACTAGAAACCTCCACATTTATCTGTGGTCTCCACTGGGACTCCTTGTAACAATTAATTCATGTTGCCAAGTGAAGTTTAAAATAACTTGTTCAGTCAAAATTAAGTTTAAAAACCACTTACCTTTTCCAACATCCTTATTTCATAAATAAGGAAGCTGACACCCAGCAAAGTTCAAATGAGTTGATCAAGTGGCAGATTACCACTGAGTTCCCCCATATACTCCCTTCCTGTTCCTGGTACACTGTTATGCCTGGAGTAGTGCTTAATTTCCTTAGATTATGAAAGAGGGAATTTCCTCTAAATGTTCAACTCTGTAAGAGCTGATTTCTTTGGAACAGCTCCCCACCTAGGAGCCTCACAATAGGAATGCCACTGGGCTGTGAACTCCAGTCACAGAGGATGTAACACAACTGAAATTTCCAGAGGTGTGTGGACTTCAGGTTTGGTTTGATCAGGGCTCTCATTCTGTAAGCTCTGCTCTCTTCCATGGGCTAACTCAGTCTCGTTCCCCACATGATAATCATCTAAAGCGGTGGTTCTCAACCTTGGCTGCACATTAGAATCACCTGGGAATCAGGATTTTAAAAAGATTCCCAGGTGATTCTAATGTGCAGCCAAGGTTGAGAACCACTGATCTAAAGGGACCAGCAAGAGAATCCTGAAATCGTGAAATAATCCTGACCTTTGCTCTGACTGGCCCATCTCTGAACCAATAACTGTAGCAAGCTGTCTTTTCTAAAGACAACTGCTTTGCGTTTTGATGTCTGCACAATGTTCTGTTTATAACATCTGTGCCTACTCACACTTTTAAAAGCACCTCTTTAACTTGATTATCTTATACTAGAGGCCTGATGCACAAAATTTGTGCAAGAGTAGGCCTTCCTTTCCCCGGCTGCCAGCACCGGCTTCCCTCCGGCATCCAGGACTCGGGCTTCCCTTGAAGCCCCGGCTTTGTCCGGAAGAACGTCTGGTCTAATTAGCATATTACGCTTTTATTATTATAGACTAGAGGCCCATTGCATGAAGATTCGCGCAATAGGCCTTCCTTCCCCTGGCTGCCGGCACTGGTTTTCCTCTGGCACCCGGGACCCAGGCCTTTGGTCCGGCCATAGCGGAGAGGCTTGGCTTCTCTACTCCAGCTGCAGTGGAGAAGCCAAGCCTCTTCAGTCTTCAGTCTTTAGTTGTCTTCAGTCATCTTCAGTCCTTGCTCTGTGCCTGCATATGCAAATTAACCACCATCTTTGTTGGGTTAATTTGCATGCTCATCCTGATTGGCTAGTGTGCATAGCGGAGTGACACCAATTTGCATGTTTCTCTTTTATTAGTGTAAATGATCTAGTGGTAAATTTCCTTACTTCTTCCATTCCTACTTTTTTGGCGAAGAGGTGTTTTCTTTCTAGTAGTGTCTCATGATTCTGTGATTCCATATTATGTTTAGTGCTGGCTTTGTTTTTGATATGGTCCAACCTGAAAATCTGGGTGGAATTGCTCAGTTTGGCAGCTTTTACCATCAAAGTGATCTGGAGAGTGGTCTGTTCATCTTTTCTAATTGATGGGTTATATTCCCTCTGTAATATTTCTTCATTTTTCTTTCTGTGGAGATGATTGTAGCATGTGAGGCTGTGGCCTAGGAAAATATGGCAAGTACTATAGTGAGCCAATGTTGCTCAGAGAAACTATGTCACCAGACCTTTCTGGCTTCAAAGCCTGCACTGGAAGCCCCTCTACTCCCCCAGACAAGAGCAAGGGATTGGGACTGGGGCTGTGAGATATGTCCCAGACACTGAACTTTTTAGAACATCCCTGCATTTTCTATTTTTGTCTGCATTAGCAGCAAATCCCTTAAATCAAAATGACCTGTGTTTTTGCTCCTAAGGATAATAAAAAAGGATAAAGCTGGCTTGGGGAAAAGAAGCCTTAAAGCATGAATGGGGGTTGATGGGGGAACAGGGAAAAGGGATGAGAGTGAGGCCCCAGCAGACGATGTAGGAATGGAAGGTCTGGATTCTTAAAAGAGTTCTTGCTCCCAAGGGCATATATTGGGAGGATAAGGGAGACAGTAGGGGACTCAGGGGAATTTTGAAGAATATCTTAGTTAAAACACTACCCAGTTATAATTTTATTTGCAGAAGGTTAACTAAACAAATAAATCAAATGAAGAAAAATGTAACAAGTTTTATGGCAGTGTGTATGTAATTGTACATAATGTTGTATTTATGGAATAGCAAAAAGTGAAAACCATTTGACTACCCAAGGACAGAGAAACAATGACATAAGCCGAGGTATCAATACAATAAAATATTATGTATCCGCTGAAAGAAACACTATGATGACTCTTCAGAACTCTGTTGGCCAATACTGGAGTCATGAGCCACAAGTGGCTATTTAAATTTGCATTTGCATGAATAATATTAAATAAATTAAATAAATTCAGCTCCTCAGTTACAGTAGCCCTACTTGAAGTGCTCAAGAGCCACATGTGGCCAATGCTGACTGCCCAAATGCAGATACTGCAACGTTGTTATGATCACTAAAAGTTCTATTGGACAGCACTGCTCTAGAAAGCTGGAAATGTGTTCACCTGTGATTGTGCAAATGAAACAAAAGTAGCATGAGCAGCACACACACTGACTATCCCAATATAAAAATCATATACATTCATGGGTAAAGATTAGTCAAGACAAGGAAGCATTAAAATTATTTCCACCAGGGAAATAAATGCACCAGGTGGATTTAAAAGTTACCTTTAAGAGTGAGTGGTACAGAGTTCAACCACTAATACATGAAAATTTTTTTCCTTTTTTTCCTTTATTAAGGTATTACATATGTGTCTTTATCCCCTCATTGCCCCCCCCACCTCCCCCACCTTCCTACTCATGCCCTCACCCCCCTGGTGTCTGTGTCCATTGGTTAGGCTTATATGCATGCATACAAGTCCTTTGGTTGATCTCTCCCCCATTCTCCCACTCTCCCCTACCTTCCCTCTGAGGTTTGACAGTCTGATCGATGCTTTTCTCTGTTCCTGGATCTAATACATGAAATTTTTGAAAACTCTCTTCAGGTAGCCAATTGTACCTGCTGTTCCTGGGCTAGACATAGAGAAGTTGTCCAGGCGGCCTCAGGAGCTGGGAATGTAAGGTTCTGATGTTGGCTTAACAATGGACAGTGCTCTGTGATGCCATGGGAGTCACTGCATGGTCTGTAAGGTGTCTACCAGCTTAAAGGAATGGTTGTGTTTGTCTTTGAGTGGAGGGCAGGTGTTTAAGGAGCCAGTTAGGCTGGTCTTTGGGAGGCTGTAGGGATAGAGAGACAGGGGCAAGTTATCAGGTTGGGGCGGAGTCTGGTGATAACTGTGGATTCCTGGCACAGAAGAAAAGTAGAGGGGTTTCCCTCGGATGGAGAAGCTGGTCAGTGACAAGATGGGGGACTGTATTCCAGACACTAAAGAGTATAAGGAAAATTGCATCTGTTTTATCAAATGTTAGAACTGACTGAACAGAACCTAAGTGAAACTTCAAACACAGCTGAGAAAATCTGAACTCTGTCTGCTTCTCAGAAACTCCACCCCCTCTTTTTCCTGCTGGATCTGTATGTACAAGTGGCTCACCGAACACCCTCCCATTGGGCCGTTCAATAACACTCCAGAATAGGGCTGTTCTTCCATTTGTTCAACTAGTTCTCTGATGTCAGATCATAAAATTCGTACTTCTTGAAAATCACTTATTCTTGAACATGTCCTCTCAGAATCGATTTTACAGTCACAGCATTTTATCTAAATCATTCCACACTTCTTTTTAAAGTTTGAAGATATGTAGCATTTCATCCCCTTTCCCTCCTTACATATTTTTCTATTAAATGTCACATGGAGAAGTGCTTCTTCCAAGTAATTGATTTGTCATTCACTTTCATGATTTTTAATGTATAGGAACTATACATTTGCATGCCTTTGATATATATCATGTATACTCTGGTGTGATTTTCTGTGTATACGTTTATTGTACATTTAAACAAAGTAAAATACCTGAATCTGTTTCTGTTAAACCCTTAAATGGTGTAAAAAATATGCACATATATGTGTATATAATCCACACATTTAATGAATAATGGGCCACCTGTTATACTCCATGCCCCATGGGAAGTCAAAGTTGAAAACTCATAGTCCTGTCTGCTAAGGAGCTTATAACCAAATGGACATGTGGTTTGGCTATTTCTGGAACAGCCTAAAACTCAGAAAGATATCAGGTCCCAAATGTGTATTTTAAAGCCAAGGACTCAGAACCCAAAAGGTTTTTATTCTTATAAAAATTATACATTTAATTCTTTTCAAGTTAAGTCTCCCAGAAATGACTGAATGCATAGTTGTATTCTGGATAGAACTACATTTAGTGTAAATTTAATCAATTTACCAATACATTTGTTGCCTACTTTGTGAGGAACTAGACTGTAAAGATGAGTAAGTCACAGTTCTTGTTCTCAAGCAGCTCATGGTGTGGTAGGGAAGACAAACCAGTAAATATCCACCGGCCAATAGGCACAATGGGTACCAAATAGGTCTGGGAAGACTTCATGGGGAACACTGATTACCAACATACCAAGTACATGGGCACTGTTGCTAAGAGACAAACCAGGATGCCTGGAAGACACTTTCCACGGACGGCTCTGGTGATAGAAGAGGAAGTATCTGCCTCTCCTACTTCTGGCCTGCTGATCAGACTGTGGAGAAGCAGCAGCTCTAAGGTAGTAAGATCATGGCCCAGAGCTAAGGCTGAAGGGCTTGCTAAGCCAGGACTTCCTGCCAATGCAATCCTGCAGGCTAACTTCCTTACCCTTTGTCAGGAACCAGAAGGATAGCCTAGTTCTCTCCCATTGATTCTTTCCTGGCCCACTGCGCAGCTAAGAATAGCCTAAGAAATCCATGAAGAGCTTTTCACTGTCTTTAAGATAAAAGCTAACCTTCCTTTAAGGCTGGTCCTCATCTCCTTCTCCATCTTGCCCTCAGCCGCAAGCTATCATGTTCCCTTTGCTCTAGCCATGCTACCTTCCTTGTGGTTCCTCAAGCATGCTATCCTCTCCAATTTTTTCTCCAGCCTCTTATTTATACCCTTCCTTTGGTCTTCCATTCTTGGACTGGCTGAAGCCTAGTTATTAATCCATCCTCAGCTTACATGTCATTTCCTCAGGGCATTCTTTATTGAATTGTGATGAGGAGGCTAATAGATGACCCAGTACTTTCCTTATCTTAGTCCTCATTGAACTTCATCTGATTGTCCCCTTCACTCCTTCCTTCTGTAGGGTCCAGGGGGAGGGCACAGACCACATCTGTCTGGCTCACCATTGTATACCAGGCCCTGGCCCATAATTTGGTGCATGTAGGGCAGGCTTCATGGATATGTAACTTGCTCAGAAAGGTGAGTTTAATGCTTGGTTTAATGACTTGCTGTCACTGTCTTTAAAATTCTTAATAACTTTGAACAAGGGGCCCTGCATCGTTATTTTGCCTAGCAAATAGTGAAGCTGATCTTATGTGGATGAATACATGAATTCATGAATACAAATGAATCTTCACAATTTGCTGAACCAAGGAAATAAGGCTTCTGGAGTCCTAATTTCAAACAAGAAAAAGTATTCTAGGAAGAAATGGCAATATGTAATGCAGACATCTTTATGATCTATTTTGCTATTTTTTAAAACATATTGTTTGTTCATATGAGAACAGAGAGGCAATGCCTGAGGGATATGCACTTTCTGTTCTGTGAGATGTATTTTCACTTAAAATTACTTTTTGTTCAACCACACTGTTTATAAATTTTTGGAAAGATGGCTACAACTTCTTTAAAAAGGAAAGAAAAAAGCAGGAAAAATTCTTCAAATAGTGAATGCTATCTAGATTTCTACCTCTTTAGGGTGCATGAACAGCAGCAGGAATATCTGTTTGGATAGTAAAAGCTACCTTAGAAAAGAATGAATCTCAAAGGAAAAAGATGCAAAGTGTGGACTTTCAATTCATAAAGTCAAAGACACCATTCAAGAGAGACCGTGTCTGGGCTTTGAACTTTTAAGGCCTGCAAAGAATTCTGGGTAAGCATCGGGAGGGCAATTAGGGAGTCCTCTAGTTCTTTCAATAAGGGTCTTTCTGAGCCTTCACCACCACCTCTAGCAAGGGCTACTGGCTGTCCTCACTGTCTTTGATCAATGGTGGAGAATGTGGATTCCAACAGAGTGGGGCCCGGAGCTCCATTCCATTTTGAGAAGCTAATTTCTTCTCATTCCTATAGAGGACCAGCTCCAGGTCTGGCCATGTCAATCACTTGCTGTTTTACCTTCATGACTTCCCAACTCCAGACCTCACTTTCCTTGTCTGTAAAGGCCGAGTTGTATCAGGGCTACACATCACCTCCCACATGTCTTTCCAGTACCCCAGGTCTCCACCAAAGGCCATTCTTTTCCCTGTCCCTGGGAGTTTGGAACTCCCATCTTTCCTCTGGGTTCATTCTTAGCAGATCTCCATATGCTGCTTCCTGACTCTCATTCTTTCTTGCATGTGCTATTGTCTTTATCCCTGTGTCCTACTGAATATGGTACTTTACTCTCCACATTTTCTTGATTTACCTATCTAATGCTTACTCATCCTTCAGGAAGTTAAATTCCACCCGACCTGAAGCCCTCGTGAGCTTTGCCCTCCACTCCACATGTTACACAGTCCTGCACATAGATTCCCATGTGTTCTCAGAGCCCCATGCTTCCCTCTGTTCTAGTTCTCATCACGCTGTGTCATCATTGTCTATTTTCTTGTTTGCTTCCCTCAGGAGTCACAGTTCTTTGAGGCATGAGCTTAGCCTCTTCAACATCTAGCACGATTACTGGGACATAGTAGGTGTTCAGTGTTTGTAGAATGAATGAATGAATGAATGAATGAATGAACCAATGAATGTGTGAATAAAGACCTCATTGTTAGCAACTTTCAGAAAGCTCTATTGCACTTCACTAGGCCTCCTGGAGATACAGTGCCTTAACGAGGGTTGGTCAAGTGGTAGAGGTTTGCGCTGGTGAAAAAAAGGATCCCTCGGCCCCTCAGCTGATCATTCTGCTTGGCCTAGGCTCAGTGCCCAGATCATAGCATAATTGTGGCAATTAGCAACAGGAGCCATCAGAAAGGCCCTTATATTCCTTGCCAGCATTTGCTTGATATCCTTACCCTCTCTTAATGGTATTGGCAGTAGGAAGTAGGCATGGAAGAACTTCTCCCCACTGATTGTAGCTCCTGTCAGGTTGGCACAATCCCTCCCTCAGAGATACCCAGGAGTATACATTAGAGACATGATCCCCAGGCTTGGCTAGGAGAGTGATGGAGCTGATGGAAGTCACGTGTTCAACAGACATTCATGTGACACGCAGTGTGCTGGTGCTGGCACAGTTACGTGAGAACCAGACACTCTACCTGGCCCTAAGAAGCTCATAGTCTATTGGGAGAACCAGACTTCGAACAGAACATTATAGTGGAATGATAGTTAGATAACCTTGTCTTCCATGCTCAGGATAGAAACAACTAAATAAGCCCAAATTTCTGATTTTATGGAAATGGAAATGTCAAGCTGAGATTAGGAAATTTTAAATAATCAAATTCTCTTATATACATGATCCGCACAGAAACCTCATGAGTTAGGGATAATGGATCTCTTGATATAAAAAACTGAGGCTTAGAGAAGTTAAGTAATTTGCTTGAAGTCACCCTTTCTCATGGATGTCCTGGAATCAGTACCATATAGATCATTCTCCTAACTCCTGGATTTTCCATTTTCCAAATGCCCCAGTACTCACTCAGGAAGCAGTGCTAAAGGCTTGCAAAGATCCCAAAGTGCCTTTGAAATGGTCAAGAAGATATTAGACTCAATATATTTAAGTCATAGGTGTGGTTTTCACTCTGAGAATTACACATCCGTGGAGGGCATGGGACATATAGGAGCAGGTCTGGGCATGAGGATGGAAAGCTGCAGCCTGGGTGGAGGGGTTGGTTGAGAAGGAGGTGAGACAAGTTGTGGGGCTCCTCTAGGTACAGGGAGGGACCTGGGGTCTACTCTGGCTGCAGAGGCCAGGCTGGCAAGGGAGGCCGGGTGGCCCAAGGCATAGTGGTCAAAGGACGTTGCATACTCAGGCCAAGTCTAGACCAGTATTGGCACCAACTGGCATCCCTGCGTGTATTCCAGCAAATGGGAGTCAGCCGGGACCCAAGACTGTGGCTCAGAGCATTGCAGCCGGTGCGGCCAAGGCCAAGGCCAAATCTGAACACAGTCCTGTCTGACCTTCCTGCCGCAACACAGGGTGGACAGTAGTGCTCCAAGGGGCTCCAGGACACCCAGGCCATACACCATCCAACTCTGGTTGCCTTCACAACTGAAGTCCTGCCCACCGTGGTGTATCTGAGGCCACTGACCTCTTGCCCCAAACCAGAAACTGAGGCATGTCTGGGCTAGGAAGTAGATGGAGCCAGGAGGAGATCCAGCCCAGGCCAGGCAAAGCCAGGGAGTGGAGGAAGGGCCTGAGAGTAAATGTGGTAACTGGCAATTAAGTGGAAGAGTAAGTTACTCAGAATACCACATTCCTCAACCATTCTGAAATGAGTTTACTGTAATTCCAGATTAAAAACAAAACTTTCAGAGCTGACAGAGACGTGGGGCAAGATTGGTTTATTTTTTTTTTCTTTCTAGTTTCAATATAATTCAGCACTTTCACTTTGCGAAGATAGGACTGACCTTAATGTGGTCTGCAGAATGCTGACTCAACGTCAGGGTAACCAATGGTGTAATCATGACATGGAACAAGGCTGGTGGTTGCCAGGGTTTTTAAGTCCCCTTACTTAGGCTATCCCACGATCTCTGAAAACTCTGCCTTTATCAGAAATTAGAGCCCTTGGGAAAACAGAGGCCTGGATATGTATACATTCACCTGAAACCTTTTTAAAAAGGATTTCCCCCCCTAGTTTATAAGCAGAAGAGTGCTGATTTAGCTTAGGTCTTCCCACCCCCCACTTCCTACATTAGTTCAAATGACAACCGAAGGGCTGATGATAAAAGAAAAGGGGAAGGAAGAGGGGAGAAAAGAGGAAGAGGTTCTGGGGGAAGAGGGAGGGCCAGCGAGGAAGGCTCACTTTTACTTCCTTGGAAATATTTTGTTCGTTTCCAAAACCCTGACAGAGGTGCTCCCAGAAAGGAAAAAAGTCCTGGGCTCTTATAAATGTGTTTGTATGATTCTTATCTGACTTTCCTCTGGAATCAAACGGCGAACTTAATTATTCCTCGTGGGAAAAGCATAGGTAAAAGTTCTACCCTCTTCTCCCAAACACTATGCCGCACCTACCCCCTTACGCCCACCACACTTCAAAGCACCCAACTGACATGTTTGATAGACTTATCGTAAATCAGATCTGCTGTCACACCAGTAAATAGTGCCGGTAAGTCAGGTGTAGCCAAATCAGATTTTTCAGCCTTAACTTCCAATGGTGAGAACAAGTATGTGCTGACAAATGGGAAAAACAATCAGGCCTGGGTGCCGTGCACCTCCCCCTTCAGAAGACGGAGAACACAGCTGGAGTCGGGGCTCAGGAGAACCTGGAATCGATGATGATATCGTGCTGTTCAGGGAAAGGCTCAGGTGGAGTCACATTTTCAAATTGCACACGGCTTCCGGGTGCTCCCAGTAGGTGCTCTGTGTTTTTTTCTGCAAGCGTGGATGTGAACTCTGGTGCAGAGAAAGGGAAGATCTGAAAAATGACCTATATTCTGACTGTTGAGATTTAGGCTTTGGCTGAATCCTCAAGGTCCGTCCTCTAACATATCCTGACCTCATACCCCAACTTTTATTCTTGTTCTAGAAACTTGATTCAAAGTGTGTACATTTTACCCTCTGTATTACAGTCACATTGTCAGGAAACAGGCCAGCTTTGCTCTGTCAATCTGACTGTAGAGTTGTGTTGGCCATCGTTGTGACATCTGTCTGGTACCCACGGTGCCCACTTTGGGAAACATCTCCTTATGGCTGAGAGTCAGTGTAGGACAGTGTCCTTGATGTGGAACCACTGGGCCTCTTACGAGACATGTGGCCTTGGGTGCGTTACTTAATCTCATCTTCATCTGTGAAATCAGGCTGATCATAATATATCTCTTTCTAAGGACAAAAAGATCGTTGAAGCAAGATGCATGGAATAACAACCAGAATGTTATGCCCACTCCATAAGTGACATTTGTTACTATTATTTTTCCTATGCTCTTTTGGGCCACCCCAGTTCTGTAGTCTACAGTGTCTCCAAGGTACTCTTTCTTGCACGGGTCTAGCCATCCTGTGCAAACATTTTAGGTAATTTTCCTATATGTATGCATATATCATAAAGACCCTTTGCCATATTTTTGCTCACTTCTTCAACCTCAGGAGGGTTTCCTGCACTTTATTTAGTCACTTAAACAGTGCCCCAATGGGAACAAAATCTCCACAATGGTTGGGGGAAATCAGCTTTTATCTCTCCCACAAAACAGATGGAAATGATTCCGAAAAAGACAGTCTCTAGAGATACACATAGTGCCCTTTCTTTTGGGAAAAAGGATGACTTCTTTTCTGAGCCTGTGCCAAAATCTGGGATAAATTTAATTACTCCTTGTTTGTTTCCTTTTTCCTATGTTATCTTCAACTGTCTGAGGACTCTGCCCATTCTGAGCACAGGCAGCATCCTTTCTCCACCCAGAGGTTGGAGCTCGAAGGAATAAAAAACACCTCTCTTAGAAACAAACAAAAACAAACAACAAACAAACAAACCAAAAACAACAAAAAAAACCAACTACCAAAACAGTAAATTAAAAAATTGAATTTATTCTTAACTACAACCTAACACATCAATACATTCTCTTACAGATAAGGGGACGTCCCCATTGACTATCAACTCAATCTCAGAACATTTATCAGTTTACATGTACACACCAATGCGCACACACACACATGCTAGTGCACGCACACACCATTGTCTTGTGTTTGCTTTTACGTAAATTGCATAGTGGTTTATTTTTCAGCCTGTGGACTTTTTTTTTTTTTAAATATATTTTTATTGATTTTTTACAGAGAGGAAGGGAGAGAGATAGAGAGTTAGAAACATCGATGAGAGAGAAACATCGATCAGCTGCCTCCTGCACACCTCCAACTGGGGATGTGCCCGCAACCCAGGTACATGCCCTCGACCGGAATCGAACCCGGGACCCTTCAGTCCGCAGGCTGACGCTCTATCCACTGAGCCAAACCGGTTTCGGCTGTGGACTTTAATTAAAAACACATCTTTGACATTGATTTAAGTGATTCAGGTACTAGCTCTTATCATTCACAACTGTAACTTCATCCAGTAAAATCACACTCCAAGGGCTAATAATGAATGCCAGTGGCAAACTTTTCTTATTCAGTTGCTTAGGTTAGTGTCTCAAACTTTGTTACAGATTAGACTCACTTGGGAAGCTATTAAAAATGTTAAATGCCCCGGCTTCAGCCCTGGAGGCAATGAAATCAGAATGTCTGTGGATGGGCCCAGCATCAGTAGTTGTAAAAGGTGATCAGGCGATTCCGATGCGCAGCCAAGTTTGAGGCCAGAGGTTTAGGAGGTGTCTGGGTCCTGTCTCCTCTCACCTGCCCCCTGGAGATTTCTCATTCAAATCCATGTTTACAAAGTTTCTGAATCTGCCATTCATTCGGGCCCCCAAGGACTTGGTCTTCCCAAGCAGATCAGAGGAACCTGCTCTTCCCTCATGGCCACAACCCAAAAGAAAAGCTGAGGAATCACTTTTTTATTGTCATTTCTTCTCCAAGAATTTAGAAATACTCTAACAGGTTCTTTCTGAGCTATCAATAAAACTTTATAGAATCATCGGGGATACCTATGGAGGTGTTTCCCCTTTTAAAATTTACATGTTAAAAGATATTTGTTTTCCAAAATTCTAAGTCCAAACAGATAAGTCCATGCAGCTATTCATTTAGATGCTGCCTTATTGACAGCGCCATGGATCATGAATAGCACTGAAGTATGGAATTATAGGTGCCACGCTCATCCAGGAAATGAAGGGGTAATGATTTAAAATGTTATAGGAAGCAGAATAGTGAAGAGCAAAAGCAAGGGCTTATTAGACAAACTCATGTTCAAATTGTCACTACCACTTGACCTATAACCTTGGTCAAATTGCTTCATCTTTTCAAGGTTGTTCTCTCATCTGTAAACTGAACATAATACTGCCTACCCCATATGTTGGTTCTGATGATGGTTGAACATTTTGTTAAAGTTTCTAACAGTTTTTGGTACCTAGAAGTGTTCAACAAATGCTAGCTGACATTTTCATGTGAAAAGCTGAAAATAACCCATTATCCAGTTTTCTGGGGGTCTGAACAGAATTTGAACATTGACTCCCCACCCCCGCCCACATTTGCATGCCACAATTTTAAGAGAGAAGTGATCCAGAGACAGAAAACAGGTTCTTTTTAAAGGGAAACTTAACAGCCAAGATAGAGGTAAAATATTTCCGTATCGCCAGTCCATACTTTGCCTGGTTGTAATATGCATGAACTTTAGTTTATCATGGTTTAGTGAAATAGCAGCAGAACACAGCAACACAATATAGACTTTGGTTACAGGATGGATTAGCAGTGAGCGCTTGTTTAAACACAATAAATTACAAGCTCCGCTGCCAGCACTTCAGTTCACGAGTCTCCACATAAATAACACGTGCAGCATGATCATGAGCAATCCCGTCACTTCTTTCAAAGTCTTTGGTGATTGGTCACTGGGCGTTTACTAAGACAGCAAAGCCTGTAGTTGTATTGCTTTCTTGTCTCCCAGTGGTAAACTCATGTGACATCCTACACAAATGGATAAGCAAAAGAAGGAATTGGCCAACACAAAGGAAAATGAAACAAGAAAACAAAAGGGACATGCTGGAATGCCACCCGTGAACTCTAATTGAGCGTAAACAGGAGAAATAGCTGAATGCAAAAGGTTTTAAATATCCAGGCCAGGGAAACATCGTTAAGGTGAACTTATTGACATAAATGGGGAAAGTGGTTATGATGAAAAGGATGAATGAAAATATCCTAGAGGAAGTGATACTGGCATAAACACTTCACATTAAAGAAATTTTATCTTCACAACATTGAAAGGGCAAAGGAGAAAATGTCAGAAGCCGACCCAGACTTACACAGGAGGATGACAATTTGCCAAGGTACCGGAAAAAAAATAAAATAAAAAGCCTCGTACCATGAGTTATACGATGAGAAGACAAGCACTGTCCACACTGCAAGTTTTTGATAAACAAACATGTCCATTCTCAATGTCTGTAATGTTTTGAATGGCCAGCTATTAAATAAATATTAGTTTTTACTATTTTTCATTTCCCTATACATTTATAGTTGACAGTAAGGTTTTTTTAGATTTTGACCTAAAACATGAAGTATCACAAAACCAATAGAATTTACCCGTTGGTTATTAAGATTGCTTAGCACAGTCTCAGCTTGCATGGTCCTCTTGATGGCCCTGTGCTACCCTGCAAAGCCTGTACCTCCACGATGTATGAAAGAGAACTTGCAGTTGAGTATGTGAGATTAAATGCAATCAACAGGAAACCTGGCTCCTCCCTCTCTACTTCTGTGGAAAGCAAATACGAACACCTGTGCACCTCCAACAGCCACATGTGAGAGGAACTCTATTGGGAAAAAACCCTAAATGGAAAATTATTTAGATTTTGTCTGAAACTTAATTCTTTCCTAAGAATTTCTTCAAGGTCTGTGCTGCGAACTACTACATCGGCTTCTGCAGAGCCATTAACTTGCAGAGTTGCAGGCAGGATTTGGTGAGAGGGCACGCATTAAGCACCTGCATTGTGCCTGATGCGTAGTAAGTGTTCAGCAAATGAGCATCGTCATTATTATCATGCATCTTGCTGTATGACTCTACGGTGGCCAACTGTCCCAGTCTGCCCAGGACTGAGGGGGTTTCCTGAAATGCAGGATTTTCAGCACCAAAACTGGGACAGACTCGGGCAAACCAAGATGATGGGTCATTCTGCTTGACACTCTAGCTCTGGACCAGAGAAAACACTGAAGCAAAAGATCCTCATGGGATTTAGGGAGTAATTACATGTGAGAAAGTTCCCCATGTATAGGCTCTAGGATAGAAAATACGTCATGACCCATGCTTCAACACTTCACAGAATGGTCTATAATCCATCCCAGATAGACTCTGTTTTTTAAAGTTTAAATGGGAAGAAAACAAATGACATATTCAATCGATAAATATCATGCCCCAATCACTCTGCCAGAGATTGAGGGAAATACTAACTCGTTAAATAAGACTCCTGTCCTACCCCATAGAAGCTTACATTCTAGAAAGGGAGATCACCGGTGATGTGCACCTTGAATTATCAAGACACCACCTTTTACAGACAGTTGACATTGAGATAGGTGCTTTAGACATGGGATCTCATTCAATCCTCATGATAACCCTAACAGATACTAGCATTCCATTTTACAGGTGAGGAAACCGAGGCTCCGAGGGAGTGAGTTGTGCAAAGTCACAAAGCTAGTAGGTATCATCACTGATTTCAGGAACCAGGGTTGTAGTGGCTGAGGGGATGGGCTCTGGAGTCAGCAAACGTGCATTTGAATCCTGATATCCACTGGCTGTGCTATGTGACAAATGCCCGTGAGCTGCTGCTTCCTCCTCTGCAAGAGGGGACTAATAATGATATCCACTCTTGAGAGTTGTGAAGATTAAGTGAGAAATGCACTTCGCATGTGCTGGACACATAGATAATGCTCAACAGACACTTATCATTTTTACTATCGTACCAAAGTCCGTGTATTTCCCCAATAGCAGGCGGCATCTTCCATTTCTAGGCAAATTCTTAGGGGAAGGAGGAATCGATGAAATGCTTTAAGAGGTCGGCGCGGAGGAAGACTGTTTCTATGGTGATTAATAAAGGCCTCCTGCAACACTGGCACTTGCGCTTCATGGATGGATAGACTTCCAAGAGGTTCAGGTTGGGACAGGGAGACTAGTCCAGGCAGAGGGAAGTTTTTCCGCTGAGACAATCAGGCAAGCACAGTGAGCTGGGGAACGGTAACTACTGGTGGCTAGAGTGCAGGTTTCTTGCTAGGAGGTTGGTAGATATACGACAGGAAAGAGTGAAATCCTTATGACTCAGGCGATGTTTCTAGGGAGCGCTAGAGGAACTTTTCTCCGTAGGCCTAGCTCTGTCTTCTCAATCCTGAGCTCCCAAATGGGCTTAGATCAAAAATTACTCCACCTGTGCCCTCTCCTTCCTGGGGCTGCTCACCTTGATCTTGGGAATTGCTGTCTTGTCTTCATCCTCGGTAAGCAGTGTGTTAGAACCAAGGTGTTGCTTGCTAACTCCTCCAGGGTGTTCTCTGGTAAGTTCCCAAACCCTTTGAGACAGGCTGGAATTAAGGGTGGGGCAGAGGCTGAAAGAGAGTCACAATGGATTAGACAATCTGGAGAACAACAGGAGGTGGCATTTGCTTCCCAAGATGGACACATTTCGGGTTTCTTGGCTTTTTCCTAGAGAATTAGATCAACTCAACACAAAACAAAACAGCCTGTAGCATGTATTGGAGGCATGTATTTCTTAGGTCTGTTTCTGAAAAGATGGTGCTGAGTGGTCATAGGAAATTTAGAAGAATGAGCTTTTGTTTCTAGAAAGAGGATTATATAGAGGAAATCTCTGGGAAGGATAGAAGAAACAAACAAAAACAATGCTATGACCTAGAAAATAATAGCTGCCATTTCCAATAAGATAGGCAGAAAGATGTTGCTCTGCATAGAGGGTGCTGTGGGCTGACTTGTGTCCCGCTAAAGTTCATATGTTGAAAATGTGACTGTATGTGGAGATTGGGTCTTTAAAAAGGGAATTAAGGTTAAATGAGGTCATTTGGGTAGGCCCTAATTCAATATGACTGTTATCCTATAAGAGAGGATTAGGATAGAGACACACAGAGAGAAAAGGCCATATAGAGATGAAGGGAGAAGATGGCCATCCACAAGCCATGGAGAGAGGCCTCAGAAGACACTGGCCTTGAAGACACCTTGATCTTGGGCTTCCAGCCTCCAGGATTTTAAGAAAATAAATTTCTGTCGTTTAAGTCACACAATCTGTGGTATGTTATGACAGCCCGAGCAAACTAATACAGAAGGTGAATGAATATTGTTAGCTCTGCTTCTGATAGCATTTGGTATATTTCATTTGTTGGTTCTTTTTTATTTGTCTGTAATGTGTTTCCAAGAGGCCACGTACTTTAACAATTTTTAGGATTCTGTCCGTGATAAAAATGAAATAAATTTCCTCCTCCAAGATGGATCTCAGTGACCTGTGTAAGCTGTGTCAGCTGTCCATTCCCGCCTGCAGCATGAGCGAGCCAGATAGATTTCACTGAAGATTGTTAGGGGGCATTGCAGAGGGTGGTTCTATCACACATAGAACAATAAACAACGTAATCAATGACTTTCTAATATTTTTGTCTCCTTTAGGTCTCCCCCCTGCCTCCACCTGCTTTAGTCTTCCTCTCAACCCTTTCCTCAAGCAGCCCCTGGACACCCGCCCCCCCTTTGTTTTTGCAATGTAATTTGGCTGTTTAGTTTTGCCAAACACAGGGCAGCTGACCCACAGTCCTTGGAGGCTCAGCCTCTCCACTCACTGGCTTACCAAAGCCTTGGCTCAATAAAAGTAGGTCTTTCCTAGGAGCTTATTCTGTTGCTAAGGAAACCGTGATCCTTTTCTGTATGTTTATATCTTCTACTGGGCAAATAATTGCCACCTTTGACGATCTATCAGACTTTTCTATGTAAGAAGTGTGGGAAGAGAAAAGACAGAAGACGCAGCTCTACCTGGCTCGCTGGGGTGGGGAGGCGCCCAGATAGGAAGGAATCTGAACAACTGGGCTGAGTATGGAAGCAGGATCCCAAGAGGAGTCCATCTCCTCAGAGGAGGGAAGAGCAAGTACAAAGATCCAGCAGTGGGAATAAGCTGATATGGCAAGAAGGCCAGAGAGTGAGGAGCAAGGCAGAGAGGTAGGCAGGGGGGCAGCCCACAGAGGGCCCCACTCCAAGTGCCACAGTTGAGCCTCATCACCTCTAACCCCCAAACCCACCTAGGTGCCTCTGAGCCATATTGCTCAGTTGTGTCCCCTGAAAGCATCCCTTTCCACCATCCCTCACTTCCTCTGGGAACCTCCCTGTTCCTTGGTGAAATCGAAGGTGTTTTTGTTTGTTTGTTGGCATTTTTGCTGTTTTGCTATAAACGTGCCTTTAGGCTCGATGTTCATACTTGGGTTTACACAGCTAGGAGTAGCTGCAAAGCCTTTTGAGTGTGCCACAGAGGTCTTTGTTGATGTATAGTCAGAAACTTGCCATATAGATCCAAGCAGCTCGCCACACCACCATATGCTGTTTGTGGGCCAGCAGGCGTGCTACCACAGAGAGGCTTTGTGGCTTTGAGGCCTCGCACAATTACTAATAGCAGAACCTGGCAAACTTTCCACTAAGTCGTTGCTTCTCCACCTCTGGGATTGGCCAGGTCTGCAGCATTTCTGCTGCACAGTCAACCCACACCTCAGTGTCTCCTCTGCAGTCCTTGACCTTATACTCTTCTCAGGTGTCCATAGCTTTGGGCAGTGGTTGCTGGACGGTCAGTCCCACAAGAGGACTCCAGGCTCCGGGTAAACCCACAGCAGCAGGCGAGGTTGGGGCTATGTTGTGGAATTCATCTCTACAGTGGATCTCCTTTCATCTTCTAAGACAGAATCCAATTTCTCAAGGACTCAGGTACCTCCATCAAGGCCCGCTTAGACACCTCTATTGGCCTGGGATTTCATGAGGGAGTTTCTTGGAGAAAGTGCACCTAACATCACATACATTGGCACTCCTCATATACTTACACTTGCGGATGACCTTCAAAAGCAGCCATACCAAAACCAGGGGCATTTCACAGCTGCCTTCTGCTGGGCTAATAGATCTGAGGACCTTCATGATGGCAGCAATCTGGCCTCCTCTCTCTCTGGGAGTCAGGTTGAGGGGACTCACCGGGCTCTCTTCTTGGAGGACGGTTCATCTGAACTGAGGCTGGTGCCTCTGCCTTAAAGATCCCGGGTGGGACTGAGAACCATAGCCCAGGTATGGTTGACTTCTCACAGGAAGCCCTGGTTTCACTCCCCACCAACCACAGATTTTGTCACTATATTTTCTATCTCCAAAATGATACACAGAGTAATGTATAATGCATATAGAGTACTGTAGAGTATGAGAATTTCATAAGGAGAAGGAGAAAAGGGCTTATATGCATGCCATGTAGCAGACAACTTAGTAAAACTTTCCGTTAACCACATTTCCCCACTTCCAGTCAATTAATTTCCTCTTCAGCCATCAGCTGCTTGGCCTCCCTACCAACTCTCCAATCTGGACCCTTTTTTCACATGTGTGTTCTGAAGCTGTTTGATGTAGTATTCCATAAATGTTAATGGGGTCAAATTGGTGGGTAGTGCTGTTCAAATCTTTTTTTTTTAAATTGAATTTATTGGAGTGACATTGGTTTGCAAAACCATACAGGGTTCAAGTGTACAATGCAATAAAATATCTGCATACTGCACTGTGTGCCCATCACCCCAAGTGAAGTATCTTTCTGTCTCCATTCTACCCCCCTTTTTGCCCATCTCTACCTCCCCCACCCCCCACTCCCCTTTTCCTCTGGCTATCACCACACTGTCTATGTTATATACATATGTTTTTTGGCTAACCCCTTCACCTTTTCATCCAATCCCCCAACTACCCTCCCCTCTGACAGCTGTCGGTCTGTTCCATGTATCCATGCCTCTATTTCTATTTTGGTCATTAGATTCCACATATGAGATCATATGGTATTTGTCTTTCTCTGATTAGTTTATTTCACTTAGCAAAATAATCTCTAGGTCCATCCGTAAGTATGAGTTCTTTATATAGTTTGGAAATTAACCCCTTATCAGATGTATCATAGGCAAATATGTTCTCCCATTCGTGGATTCCCTTTTCATTTTGTAGATGGTGTCTTTTTTAAAAATCCTCACCTGAGGATATGTTTATTGACGAGAGAGAGAGAGAGAGAGAGAGAGAGAGAGAGAGAGAGAGAGAGAATGAGAGATGCATTGATGTGGGAAACATGGATTAGTTGACTCCCATACATGTCCCCACCGGGAATCAAACCTTTAACCTAGGTATGTCCCCTGACAGGGAATTGAACCCACAACCTTTTGGTGTATGGGATGGTGCTCCAACCAACTGAGCAACGTGGCCAGGGCATGATGTATTTTTAATGTATTGTTGGATCTGGTTTGCTAATATTTTGTTGAGGATTTTAGCATCTATGTTCATCAGATGTCAGCCTATAATTTTCTTTCTTTGTAGTATCTTTATCTGGTTTTAGAATTAGGATAATACTGGCCTTATAAAAAGAGCTTGAAGGTCTTCCCTCCTCTTGAATTTTTTGGAATAGTTTAAGTAAGGTAGGTAAAAAGCTCCATGTGTCTGCACAGGATTTGTTGATTTGTGGGCCATACCAGAAGGTGACTGGGTGGGACCCAAGTGTGTGTGTGTGTGGGGGGGGACTCATACATTCCCATTTCTAAGTCCTTTTATTCAAAATTCTATTTCTCTGGAGAAGAATTCTCTGGAGTCGAGAGTTAGGGTTCAGCTTTGTTCACTTTTTTACTTTTTTCACATTCTTCATTTTTTTTATTGGATGTCTAAAAATATAGATTCATCAGTGGATGATGGAGAGAGGGGAGAAAGGGGGAGCTTGGGAAAGACTTACTAAGGAATAGGCATTTGACTGGGTCTTGAAGAATCAGCTGGATTTTGACTGTTGTATGATTGGCTGGAGTATTAGATGTAGGGAAGAAAATTCTATGTCAAAGAAACCTCAGGATCAAATGGGAGCAAACTGATGTAGGTTAAATAATTTTCTATAAACTCAGTGTAGGGTACCTGTGGTGGAGGAAAAGGCTCTGCGAAGGTAGGCAGATTATGAAGGCCTTGACTGGGAAGATATGAAATGGGGACTTTATCCTGCAGATATATCCTTGTTCTATTTCTCTTGAGAAGAATTGTCTGGAGTCAAGAGAGTTAGGGGTTTATACTTTCTTCGCATTCATCTTCATCTACAGAGAGTAGATTACATCTTTTTTAAAAAAGTATATTTTTATTGAATTCAGAGAGGAAGGGAGAGGGAGAGAGATAGAAATATCAATGATGAGAGAGAATCATTGATTGGCTGCCTCCTGCACGCCCCCTACCAGGGATCGAGCCCAAAACCTGGGCATGTGACCTTGATAGGAATCGAACCCAGGACCCTCCAGTCCACAGGCCAATGCTCTATCCACTGAGCCAAACCAGCTAGGGCAGATTACATCTTTGATTTTGAACAATAACTTTATAAAGTGAGACCTGAGTGCTGGAAGATCAGTTAGGTGTCTACTGCAATAATCAGGGATGACAAGGCCTGACGGGGCCATGGGAATAGATCCTTTAATTAATTAAAATTAGTTAATCCTTTAATTAATGAAAAGGAACTGAAGGGGAGCCCAGGATGAGCAGCGGTTAATGAAGCTCTCTGACATATATTTTTGCATATGAAAAGAAAAACTGTGTTTTCATTCATGGAAAGTACCTGACCGGTGGGAATTTCAGGGCGTGGATACCCTTATGACCACACCTATGAAACAACAGCCTACTTTATTGTGTATTGTCAGCACAGGGTCCAATTATAGTAACTGTCTCTAACAAATGGCATTGATGCTTGAGGTTAAAAAGGGAACTAATACTTCCTAATGAAGGCCGTTGAAATTTGCATTTGAAGGTAGGGTGGTCTACAGAAGAGCTGAGTTGCTTTAGGAGGGAGCATCACTGCTGTCTCCCTTGATACCCCAGTTCCTAATCTTAGTAAGAGAAAGGAAACTACACTTTCACCTCAGGTCTGTTTGGAAGATCAGTTAATTTGACTTTTGACAGCCACTGCTTTCTTTTAAAGGTAACTGTAGAAACTGTCTGAATAATTTTGTTTTACAAGTGACAAATTCAATAAAAGCAAAGAAGAGAGTGAGAAAGAAAGGTAGAAATTGTTCAGAGATCTTGGAATTTGGGGTGTTAAAGAGGAAATATTTATGTATTTAGATATAGACTTCCTCGAGGTAAAGTTGCAAATAAATGACTGAGGCAGCAGCTGTCCTTCAAGGGGACAGGTGTGGTGCCCCTACCATAGCACCCAACCTTCCTTCTCCATATATATTATATATATATATATATATATATATATATATATATATATATATATATATAATTTCAGAGAGAAAGGAAGAGGGAGAGAGAGATAGAAACATCAATGATGAGAGAGAATCATTGAATTGCTGCCTCCTGCACATCCCCTACTGGGGATCGAGCCAGCAACCTGGGCATGTGCCCTGACTGGGAATCGGACCGTGACCTCCTGGTTCATAGGTCAATGTTCAACCACTGAGCCACGCCAGCCGGCCCCCCCTCCCCACTTTCAATTTCTCCTTACTTCATCCTCCTCATTAGTGAGATATCTGATGGGGAAGTTTTGGTGTAAAGTATATACTTCCTGATTTGAGTACAATAAGAAAAAAGTACAGAAAGAGACATGGTTTTTAGAGCAGAGGGAAATTGACTAAATGTGAAATCTTTGGTGACTGCATTAACTGAGGAATCTCCACACTGAGCTTTGTGGTGCTGAAGGTTCTTGGCGACACCGGTGCGGAGATCCTCACACCCAGCATTGGAGTGAGGAGTCAGGCCTGATTAGGTGTCTTCATGTGACACCTTCCTCTTAGGTTTTGTTTTCAGGTCTGGCCTCCCCTGGAAGGTGTGTCACCCCAGACTGCTCTGGGCTTAGAAAGTTTTTCTGCCAATAGAGAAAATGACAGTAGAGTTTGAAGATTCTGGGGGTATAAAGAATGCTAGAAAGGACTTGCTGCTTGAGAGGATAATACATTAGCTATGGAAGACATGTATTCATCTAATTATATAATTAATTCATTATACTATCTCCTCTGAATGAAACGGGGTGAAACTAGGTACATTTTAACAAATGATGCTCCATCCAAGCCTGTTCTCCTTCCACACAAAATATCCAAGACAGTTGTAAAAACAAACAAACAAAAAATATCCCAGGTAATTTTCTGCAATGTCTTTATCTTAGTCTGAAAAGTTTTCAACTTCCAACTTAGCAAAAGTTTTTATTTTTATTTAGTTGCTTTGTTTTTTGTTGTTGTTGTTAATTCTCACCCGAGGATAATTTTTCCATTAATTTTTTGGAGAGAATGGAAGAGGAGAGACAGAGAGGGAGAAACATCAATGTGAGAAAGACACATAGACTGGCTGCTTCCTACACATGCCCCGTCCAGGGATCGAGCGTGCAACCGAGGTACTTGCCCTTGACCGAAATTGAACACGAGACCCTTCAGTTCGCAGGCTGATGCTCTAACCACTGAGCAAAATCGACCAGGCCAACTTAGCAAAAGTTTTTATTTAGGTGCACAGTGCCATAGTAATGGTACCATGCATGCCCTGTTGGTACAGGTGGGTGTAGATATAACAGTATACACAGTGTACACCAGTAAATTTGCCCCAAAGCGAATTGATTATCGATATAATAAGGGATTATATCCATTGACATAACTGCTTGCAATAATAGTTTGCTTCTTGAGAAGGGTACTGTTTTCTGAAAGCTATTAGTAAAAAGGTAGACCTCATACAAATTAAACTTAGGAAGAATAGAACAACTGGTAAACTTTGTCACAATCAGCAAATGCTATTTTAACGTTCTTCCAGTTGCTCAGGAAGGCAGTCACTGATTAAATAGATAAACCATAGGAAGAAAACCCATGGATCAATCTATAATTTGTTAATCATTGCTAGCTTTACCTGGGTCAAGGACCATGCCTTTGATACATGCATTGAGCAGAGCGGTGTGGCTAAATGGTCAATTTCTTCTTTTGTTCTTTTATAATTCCCTAAATGTTAATTATTCACTAAGATCAGCTAGCCTCTTGAATCGTTTTCTTATTCTTATGATATATATATAGTGGGGGGCCTAATGGGGACATCTTGACTTCCTGTAACCTGGAACACTGCCACTGGGAAGACTGACAGCGCTCGATGCCTGTTTGATGGAGCCTGCAATCCGCCTTTGGTACAGATTGGTTTGGGGAGAGGCTGCTTTGTGGGACTATTAGGCAGGCCCGGACACCAATAATAATGGCAGCCAGCATTTATGTAGTGCTCAACTCACTATGTGCCACGCACCCTTGCTAGTGCCTTACGTAAGTTAATTCACTTAACCTTCCAATGGTTCTTTGATGTGATAGCCTCATCTTATGGATGAGGAGACTGAGGCACTGGGCTATTAAATACATTGACTGCCAGCAAACAGTAGAGCAGAATTCAAAGCCAGGCTGTCTCATGCCAAAGTCTGAGCTCCTAAAGTGATGCTCTCCTCTTGAGATAATGATGTCAGGGCAGACAGGGATGTGTTCAATCAAAGAGACGTGCACCAACCAGGACAGGCTTGTGGAATATGGACTCTCAGAGATACTGGTAAGTGGACAAAGGCGGGGGCATGGGGAAGAGAATCTGTAAATTTCTATGTTTAAGCAAGATGGCAATTCAGTCTAATCATGGGGCCATTAAAGACTGGAGGATTGAAGGATATCTGAGTTCCATACGTTGTTATAGTCCAAAACCTGAACAAGGCTACTTATATTTAAGCTGTGGTCATGGAGGTGATGGTGATCAGTGTAGGAAAAGGATACAACTTATTATTTAATTCATCCACTTATTCAACAAATGTTTATTGTCTCCTGTCTTATCTATACCAGATAGCCACACAAAGCAGAAAACACTGCAGCATTTTTTTCTGAAGGGACAAACATCTCTGATCTTCAAGTCTAGTTTCCTGTGGCCTTCTCAGGGAGAGCCAGCAATTCAAATGTGGGCCGCCTTTCTCTCCTTTCTGCTGGGACTTGTGTTCCAAGGAGGTTCTCAGGAATTCTAGACATGGCCATCAGCACAGTGGCTGTGGTCTTTGGCAGAACAGGAAGAGGCAGAGGGAACTCAGAAAGCTGAGGGGCCCCTCCCCATGGGAGTGCAGGGGGAGGGAGTGACTCCAGAAACACCATAAAGCCACCCATGTCCCAGCACAGGTCTCATTTTTTTAACCTACACCTCTGATGGGATTTGGGGGCCTCATCTTTATTTGGCAACAGCACCCGACGTGATGCGAGGCTGTTTACTCTTTATCTCACACAGTGTAAATGTTCATGTTTGACTACATACGAAATGTCAGACATGTTCATGTGTTTGGTTATGTGGACTCCGCCCCATCCCACCAGGCGTGGAAATGTATGCTCTGCACCCTAGATGCCTGTGCTGGATGCCTTTTGTTTGCCCAGATCTGCTCCCCATCCTTCTTCTCCGTGCTCTGGCCCTGGGAAGCAGGCTGTGTGGATACTTCAGGGGCGCCTCTTGCCCCCCAACTTCTGGTTAGAATGAGTCAATGGGAGGTGCCAGGTAGTATCAGAGGTGGGAGGAGAGAGAGATGGGTTATTTATTCCACTGGCTGCTCAGCTGCGGGGCCAGGAGGTGCAGTGGCTCAGGTCTTCTAGGAAAGGCCTCTGCTCTTGTCAGCCCCTCCCAGAGCTACAGTTACAGTCCTGCTGGGTTCCTGTAACCACTACCTTCCCTATCCTTTCAGGCGCATGAATTACTAATGTGCTGGGATACTTAAAATATAAGCTACAATTACAGGACAGAAGGCACCATCTAAAAACTATCCAGGTTGTGGAAAATAGTAGAATAAGAGGAATTGTGCCTTAGAATGTGAAGATATTTTACTATGCTCAGAGGAAGAAGAGGAGGAAAGAGGGGAGAGCCAATGAAGTTCAGAGAATGATCATCTATTGAGCATCTGATAGGAGCCAGGTTCATTTGCATATATATCCTTGCTTAATTCAACCAATTAGAGATTAGGGACTTGGCTGTGGTTATGCAGCTAGTAACCATGGCTAGCTAAGTGGCAGAGCCCACACTTGCCTGCATGCCCCTAAAAGGGGATAAAAATTGGCACTTCTGTCCTAGGCACTTCCTAGGAATAGGATGCCCCTTTCTGGCACTTTTAGGCTATGAAAAAAGGGTACAAGAAAAGGGAGGCTGGGATGCTGCTGACAGTGATGGATTCTAGATATCAGATCCTTTCCTATGTTAGTAGAGGGTGAGCCAGCAGGAAAAGACCCTGGGAACCAGGACTAGGGGAGAAATCACCTCTGGGAGGGATGAAAAGATGCAGAAAGTGGGCAAGCACTGAAAGCTAACCTCAAGTATGTCTGTGTGAAGTTTTCTCTGGGCTCATCCTGCTAATTTTCAACTGTATCAGAAAAATAAGAGGGAAGCTCTTCAGGTGACTCTTTTTAATGGAAACCATGAATGTGAGTAGCTCAGGGAAACCACTGGCCCTATTGATACCTGGGAATGCCATGCAAACTGTATTTGATAGAAGCTTCATACTGAAAGAGTCCTTTAATTGAGACAACATTGTCCTTTACATCAAGTGTCAAAGAGTGGTCGTATGTTTTGAAGAAAGGATTACAAATATTTCTTTTATTAAGAATTCATAAGGATCTGTTTCTTTTTTAAAAATATATTTGTATTGATTTCAGAGAGGAAGGGAGAGGAAGAGAGGGATAGAAACATCAATGATGAGAGAGGATCATTGATTGGCTGCCTCCAGCATGCCCTTAGTGGGGATTGAGCCTGCAACCCAGGCATGTGCCCTGACCACAGACTCGGCTGTGACCTCTTGGTTTATAGGTCAATGCTCAACCAGGAGCCATGCCAACCGAGCAGGTCTTGTTTCATTTTGTTTGAAACTAATATGAAATTCTACATCAAGGATAATTAAAAATGTTACATTCCTTAGTAATAAAAAGAGTTAATTATGTTCCCCCTGACCCCAGAAAATAAAGAATTCATACAGTTTTTCATACTGCGTAATGATAGCACCTAGAATTCTAACTATGTAATAAATAATATCATGGCTTTAGAATTAGGCAGAACAGAACTCAAATTCCAACCCAGCTATAAAAGAAGTTAGGGTATAGATGGCCTATATAAAAGAAATCCCAAAGAACTAAGGTTTCAACAAGGGAGAAGGCTATTCTTTTTCCTACTTAACAGTCTGAGGTATATGGTCCAGGAATGGTCTAGCTGCTCGACTCTGTGAGGCTGTCAGGAACCAGGCTCCATCAACCTTGTCCCACCTTCCTTAGAATGATGCTACTCATCAACATTCCCAGCAGCAGCATGGTCAAAGAGGAGAAAGTGGAGGAAGCTTAAAGGCAAATCCAGGAAGTTGTCCATACTATACGATTTCCCCTCATATCCCATTGGCCAGATCTTAGTCTATGCCGGTACCCAACTGTAGGGGAGGCTGGGAAATGAAGTCTTTATTCTAAAAAGTTCTATGCCCAGAAAATCAGAGACACTATCACTGTGGAACCAGCAGTGTGACGTTGGGCTAGTCAATAAAGTTCTGTGTCTCAGTTGCTGCATCGGTAACACGGGAATAAGAAAAGTACTGCATAGAGAACATTAAAGAGGAATGTGTTTTAGCACTCGCAGAGACAGCTATGATTATTTTTGACTTACCGAGGCTGGGAGAATCTATGGCACTACCCACCTCACTGGCCAGGATCCTGACCTTGCCACTCCTTTCCACTGGAGGTTCATGTCCGAATCCTCTCTAGACCTTTCTGGTTAGGGTTCAGTGGCCAAAAATTACCTACTAACAGTGAAAAGCGAAAGGTGCCTTCCACATTATTCCTAGGATAAAGGAGTTGGCAGTGACTATGATTTCTTTGCCCATTCACAAGCGTATGGGGGACCATGGTTTGGGGGTAGGGGATGGAGGTGAGGAGCACCTTGTGGCTTCCTCTTTTGCCGCACCTTTCATCTCTAAAGGCCAGCAGTCCAGGTTCAGGCTGAAATATGCCAACTCCTCACACAGTGCGTTTTGCTCCCATTCTCCACAGCCTGGCCCCTGTCCAGCCCACCGCAGAGCCGGCCACATTTAGCTTGAAGTTCGCAATGAATCATTACTAGAAAATCATGTTTACAATCGCCCAGTTTGCCCTTTGCTGGCTTTGTTTTACCAGGCCGAGTAACAATGCAGGTGCTAAATCAGATGGGAGAGAGGAGCTCCTTCCTGCCTGAGGAAGTACGGCCTAGCCCTGTGTGAGAGGGCATTTGCCCTATAATGTCTAATCCATTTTAAAAGACCCTGTAAAGTATCTGGAGTGAAGAGAAGCTACCTCAGCCCCTCGAGGGGTAACTGGTGCCGTGGCTTATATAAAACACCAGCTCTCCCATATGCGTGTCCTACAGGCACTCTTGTTTTCAAGTAGCCACAGTTTTGCTGATCATCCTCAGTTCAAAGTCAGCGATCACTCGTCGTAGCCTACTGGGTGCCAGACTCTTCGAAAACCCTTAGGTCTCCCATCTCCTTGGACTGGCGTTAGCAACCTGCTTTTGTAGACGAGCAATCTGACCACGTAGCGGACTTCAACCTCAGAGTGTCATGATTCTTTCCGTATCTCAGGATGTTGTTTCCTCGCCTCATTTCTCCTCATGGAAAGAATTATCTCCCCAACTTCATCACTACATCTGGCAGCAGAGATGGAGAGCCGAGGGCAGTTGAAACATGCATACATTTTTATCGACAGGGGTTCAAAGTTCTTCTTGGCTGTAAATCATCAAAGAATTCCTCAGCTGCGAGGATTCCATTGTTAACACGCAGAGATACTGATGAAAGATGTGTTAAGTCAACAGCTTTTCTTATTTCCTTCTCTCTTTCCTTCCCTTTTTTTCCATTTCCCCATTATTTTTCTTTGTTTTCTTTCTTTTTTTGAGTGCATAGAAGTCACTGTGATTGCAGTAAACAGCCGAAAGGCTTTGGGGTCTCAGTGTACGAAGGTTTATGGATCACAGGTAATCACTAGTGTGTTCTCACTCCAGTAAACTTACTTTATGCCCTCTGCACAGTTAAGGGAACCAAAATGAATTCAACTCCACACTCTGGTTACCCACAGTGGGGACCTATCCCTTGATATGCATCACTTACAGTAAAAACTGTGGTTTCTCAAATTGATTCAATGTCCCTCAATTCCATCTGGATAATAGAAGCTGCAACGTAAAACAAAGGCAACCCTGGTTTCTGCACAGAATGAGGGCCAAATGGAGAATTGAAACCATTCCTCTTCAACATAGTTTATTTTCCAACAATGGTTTTGGGACTCTCCATCTGTGATAGCAAGGAAAGCTAGCGCGAGGCAGCAAAGATTTCCCCCCTCCCATCCTCCAATCTTTTTATGTTGATCCTTTGCTACTTAAACCTAAGGAAATAACTTGGCTTAAATGTAATAGTTGTGTATTACCATAACCTGTTGCTAGGTGTGGTTTCAAAACAGTTTTTATTTCCAATATATGTCCTTTGATAATAAAATAACATGACCCTTCTGGTAATTAGTAATGCTTTTCAACAATCACGCTCACAGGAGGGATTGGCATAACTTCGCAAGTATACTTATGTTTTGTATTAGTATCTGTACATAGATACAGGGAAGACATTATAGATATGCAGAAATATTATATTTTATAACATAATAAAACCCCACTTGGAAAGCTTCTCATTCTCTTATTAGATTTAAAATAAAAAAGCCTAGAGCAGCGATTTAAACCATTTTCATCTCACAGCACACATACACTAATTACTAAAATTCTGTGGCACATCAAAAAATATATTTTTTGCCGATCTGACAAAAAATAGGTATAATTTTGATTCATTCACACCAGACAGCTATTGTTGTGTTGGCTGTTGTCATTTTTTTAATTTGACAATCTAAGGGAAAAGAGGGCAGTGGCCCTGACTAAATAGTCAAGGTATGGCAAGTTTTAAAAATTCTTGTGGCGAAAATAATCTCAAGAAGCAACCATGTAGATTGCTTAATGTAAAAGAAAGAAAACAAAAATTCTTGTGGCACACCGGGTGAAAAATCACTGGCCTAGAGAAGGATGATCTGTATTTTTAAAGGTTTGCTTATTAAAGAAAAAGGTCTTAGTTCTTCAAGGAAATAGAAAACAGAACATAAAGATTCTGGTAACTTGAAAGAGCTACAAGACTGCTCTTCTAAACTCACTGAAATTGGCTTTAACTCTACAAAAAAAGACCATTTTTCTATGATGTGGTAAAATGGCCCATAAGGCTTTATTAAAGGAATGGGGACAAACATTTCATTGTAGTTAATTTTAATATTGAAAACTTTGCAAGGAATTTTCATAATTTTAATTTAAGTGAAAGAAAGAAAAATACAAAATATCATAAGCCCAATTTTGTAAAAACTGGAAAAATGCCTATTAAAAAATTAAAACAATATATACTAAAAAATTTAGCATTTGTTTTCCCTGTATATTGAGATTATTTATTAGTGATATTTACCTTCTTTATTTTTTTGTGCCACTGTCCACTTATATAGTGATTAGGTTGTATTCTCTTAAGGAAAAATATGACTTTAAGAAAACGCAAATTACAATAATGCAAAACCTTCTCCACCAATAGAAATAAAACAGGGAAAATATTAAAAATGCTACTTTGGGAAAGTGGGACTTCGTGGATTCTTCCTTCTTCCCTTCCTCTCTTTCTTTCTTTCTTCCTTCCTTCCTTCCTTCCTTCCTTCCTTCCTTCCTTCCTTCCTTCCTTCCTTCCTTCCTTTCTTTCTTTCTTTCTTTCTTTCTTTCTTTCTTTCTTTCTTTCTTTCTTAATCTAGGACTTGGCAAACTTTTCTGTGAAGGGCCAGATAGTAAATATTTTATTCTTTGTAGACCATATAGTCTCTATTGCAGCAACTCTACCCTACATTATAATGCAAAAGCAGTCATAGCCAATACATGAATAAATGGGCATAGCTGAGTTCCAATAAAATTTTATTTTTAACACTGAAATTTGAATTTTATATATTATGAAATATTATTATTTTTGGTCCCCTCGACCACCACCATTTAAAAATGTAAAAACCCAGCCCTGGCCACGTAGTTCCGTTAGGTGAAGCATCTTCTCCATGCACTAAGGTTCCGGGGTAGGTATGAGAGGTAACCAATCAACGTTTCTCTCTCACATTGATGTTTCTCTCTCTCTTCCTCTCTCTCTAAAGTCAATGAACATATCCTTGGGGGAGGATAAAAAAAACAGGGTAGTGGGCCAGATTTGTCCTTAGGCCATATTTGCCAACCATCCTTCTATTCTATTAGTCCATGTTTCCCAAAAAATGTTTAAAAGAAAGAAGCATTAATTTTCTTCCCGTTTTCTTACTTTTACAATTTTAATGACATCCAAATTTTTTAAAATGAGTGCATATACTCAGATAACTCATGTTACAGATGTTATTCTTGGGATAAAAACCATGCTGGGTTTTGCCACTCAACACAACAATAGCTGTCTGGTGTGAATGAATCAATATTATACCTATTTTTTGTCAGATTGGCAAAAAAAATATTTTTTGATGTGCCACAGAATTTTAGTAATTAGTGTATGTGTGCCGTGAGATGAAAATGGTTTAAAATCACTGCTCTAGGCTTTTTTTTTTTTGATCTAATAAGAGAATGCAAAGCTTTCCAAGTGGGGTTTTATTATGTTATAACAATTTTTTAAAATGAGTGCATATACTCAGATAACTCATGTTACAGATGTTATTCTTGGGATAAAAACCATGCTGGGTTTTCCCACCTGAAATCCTAGGTCTCAGAGGTCATGGTTAGAATTGAAGTCATGGCTGGTGTGACTTCTCCACGGTGAGAAAAGGAAATCCTTTCACTCCTACAACCTCTGTATTTACATCCATTTTTATTATAATTATACTAGAGGCCTGGTGCATGACATTCGTGCACTGGGGAGGGGGGTGTCCCTCAGCCCAGCCTGTGCCCCGAGGGGTCCTTAGCATTGCTGTGGAGGCAGGAGAGGCTCCTGCCACCGCAGCTGAGCTGGCTAGCCATGAGCCCGGCTTCTGGCTGAGTGGCGCTCCCCCAGTGGGAGTGCACTGACCACCAGGGGGCAGATCCTGCATTGAGCGTCTGCCCCCGGGTGGTCAGTGCATGTCATAGTGACTGGTTGTTCCGCCGTTTGGTCAATTTGCATATTAGCCTTTTATTATATAGGATTATAAACAAAACTTTAATGTTCTATTTTCCTATTTGTCACTGTGCTTTTAGTGGCAGTATGACAGTCTCTTGGTTTGATATATCCAAATTTATGACGAATTAAATCAAACCATTGTTCATTACAGTAGCCACCACCTCGTCATTCTATGCATTTCACTGTTCTATTAATTAATGATATGAATAATATCCAGTGCTAAGTCAATTGTGCACAAGTTTGAATCATTTGCTTTTTAAAAAACAAATAGGTTATGTGACTTTATTTCCCCTCTAGCTTTATTGAGGTATAATTGACAAAATTGTAAGAGGTTTTTAATAAAAAGGTGTTTTTTCCCCCCAACAAGCTTGGCCACGTCAGAGCCATCAGAAGCCACTCCATTCAAGGTATCTGGCAACGGTTTCAGTGATGTTTCCTGAGGCTTCATCAGGACCTCAGTGTGGAGGAAACAGTAATTCTCCTGTGGTCACCGCAGGGCGCAAGTGGGGGCACTTTTCCCACTGGTATGACTCAGAAGTAACCCCACTGGCACCTCACTGGTTCAAAGAGGATGTTGTTGATAGGAGGTGGGGGTATATGAAGCCAGAGGCCAGAGCGGTTCAACGTCAGTAATTTTGTGGTCCTTCGAAATGACTGTTGCTGTAAGCTGTGGTGATTTGGGGGTGGGAGGGAGGAGAGTTAGACACTAGTTATTTTTTTTTAAAGTATTAACAGACTGTTCTGTTGGAGGCTTATTTTATTTATTTTGTTGCTTTGTGGTTTTTTAAAACTTTTTATCCCCTCTAATGTCTTCATTATCTAATTCACTATAGAACGGACTCATCTTGGCAAGATCACAGTAACTGAGGAGAGAGGGGCAATGGGTGTCTGGGGGAGGGCCATGCTTGTGGGACAATGAATGCCATAAACTCAACAGAAAGGATGGATCAAGGACCACAGAGCATGTTCTTCAACTCACCAATCAATAAATCTATCACAAAGCACTCATTAAATCCCTACTGTGTTCTAGATCTCTGTGGCCGCTGGTACATTCTAGTTGCTATCTATGCTCATGATCAGACAGAGACCATATGCTCCCATGGCTGATGGGAGGTCAGTGGAAAAGTACAGGGAACATTTAAAAAAAATACAACTTTATAACTTACTGAAGACTCAAAATCTTGCTTATTAGAAGGGGGCTTTATTCAGGGGGCATTTAAAAACTAATTAAGATCCTTTATTTGTGTAAGGAAGTGTTGTTGTTTTTTTTCTTAGGTAAAGTCATTTAGCTTTTAAAAAAAATCTTTATTGTTGAAAGTATTACATATGTCCCCTTTTTCCCCCCACTGACCCCTTCAAGCCTGCACCATCCCCCACCCCAGGCCTTCGCCACACTATTGTCTGTGTCCATGGGTTATGCATATATGCATACAAGTTCTTTGGTTAATCTCTTCACACCCATTGACCCACCCCTCACCCCTGTCTTCCCTCTGAGATTTCACAGTCTGTTCTTTGCTTTTATGTCCCTGGATCTATTTTGTTGATCAGTATATTTGGTTCATTAGACTCCACATATGAGTGAGATCATGTAACTTGTCTTTCTCTGACTGGCTTATTTCACTTAGCATAATACTCTCCAGGTCGACTCCGTGCTGTCTCAAAGAGTAAAAGATCCTTCCTTTTTACTGCTGCATAGTATTCCATGGTGTAAAGGTACCGCAGCTTTTTTATCCACTCATCTGCTGATGGGTACTTGGCCTGTTTCCAGATCTTAACTATTGTAAATTATGTTACTATGAGCATAGGGGTGCATATATTCTTTCTGATTGGTGTTTTGGGTTTCTTAGGATATATTCCTAGACGTGGGATCATTGAGTCAAATGGCAGTTCCATATTTAACCCCTAGAGTGCCCGGGAGCGCAATTGCGCTTCTCCTGTCTTTCGCTAAAAGTGCCGGGAGCACTATCAAAGCTTAGAAATATCGTCCAGTTCTAAGTCTGCTTTTATTAGTGATGATGATATCGCTAAATATGTCAATGTAGTAAAGGCTTCCTTAAGTTTTTGAATATGTAACTTCATTTACTTGCGATTCATAATTTTTTTCCTAAACTGTAAAATCAGCAAAAATGCCTTGGCAATTTTAGCATAGTTCCTAGGATATTGGTTGGCACTCAAAGGGTTAATATTTTGACAGTGTTTCTTAATTGTCCATGTTAAAAAAACAAAAGCACATCTATAGGTTTCCTATTTAATTTGGTGGAGAAAGGGTGTAGGAAGGCCTGCCTTGTACGGATTCCAACAGAAGAACAAATGAATCGGATTCACTTGCTGTGGGAGGAGTCCCAGACCTCACAGCTCCTGAGGTCCTGGCAGTGGTTTGTATTTGAGCTTCTCTGCAGATGATTGGACACTCACCAGAATGATCTGCATGTCCCAGAAGGACACAGGACACCACCCTGGCAGGAGACCTGGGCTGGAGTTGACCCTGATGGTCTGGGAACATCATAAGTATCCTCTCTCTTTGATAGATCTGCTCGTTATTTCATATTAGACTTGCAAGAGCCATAGGTAATTGCTCTAAGGAAAGAAATGGACTTAGGTGATCAGCCCCCTTCAGGATCTGCATGGACACGGATGGGTAGGGTGGGTGAGCTCTAGGATGTGAGGGGCACTTCAAACTTTGTTCTCCTGCAGCCTGAGCACCACTTCCTGCTGACTGACCAAGGACACTTTTCAGGGATGAAGGACATTTCAGTTTTGAACTACATATTTTTTCTTGAGGTCAAAACACTTTATAAATACATATCTCTGGAATCACAAGTGGGAAAATTTGACTTGTTTTGCAAGAATTAATTTTCTTTTCTTTTCATGTAAAGTACTCCTAGATTATTATTCCCATTTTAATGAATTTTATGCTTTCTGGGATTTTTAAAAAGTTAACACAGAATGAACTGGAAGAAGTAGTTAAAAAGACAGAAGTTGTGTGTGTGTGTGTGTGTGTGTGTGTGTGTGTGTGTTGAAAATTGCCACTACATAACTAGTAAAATATAGGATCTGTGAATCAGATAGGCACAGGTTAAAATCCTACTACCTCCAGCATTTATTAACTAAATGAATTGGAGCAAATTAAAAACTGATGACTTCAATTTTTTCATCTGTAAAATAGGTATCATCTTAACTGTTTAGCCCTAACAGTCAGAGGAGGTATTCAATAAATGACAATTTTTATTATTATAATGAAAGCTCAGAAAAACTGTATGGAATTCATGGCCCACTTCCATAGTTGCAGAGTTTGATAGCTTTTTATTATTTCATCCATTTGACTAGTGAATCTTAACAGCTGTTAACCTCAGTTTCAGGCCACCAGACTTTAAAACACCCATTTCATAGGTATTGAAATGAGGCTCCCGGGACCCATGGGTCATGGACATGAAGGTTGGCCAATCCATTCTGCACATCCTATGTCACTGTTCTGAAATTGGTCATTCTTAAGTGTCTAATAATGTTACTGCTCAAGAGAACTTGGAGCGAAAAGTTATACTCATTTGTCAAGTTAAATTAGTAAGAAGCAGTTCATTGTCTGAACTTTACTTCTAGGCAGGAGGAGGCCCAGGAAGTGAGTCCTGGACAAGAGAGTCTAGGCTGAAGGAGCTAAGCAAGCTGATCTCTCTCTCTCTCTCTCTCTCTCTCTCTCTGTCTCTCTGTCTCTCTCACACTCACACACACAGTACAATCTTTATATCATATTCTTTTGGAGAGTAAAGAGCTCCTCAAAATTATGTGTTTTTCAATGGCTGAATTTTACTATTAACACCCCAGAATGATGGTTCTCAATGTTGGCAGCATGCGAGAATCATTTGAGGAGCTTCATAGAAATGTTGATACCTGGGCCCAAGCTCACAACCATTGACTAGCATTTGGTGGGGTGGATCCCAGACATGGATGTTTTATTAAAAAGACCCCTCAATGATCCTTCTGTACATTCCAGTTTGGGAACCACTGCCCCTGAAATATTTTAAATTGAACTTATTTTTGATGAGCTGATGACCACTTATCCTGAACAGTCAGGACTTCTAGTGCTTTTATTTGCTATTTAAATGTTTGCTTTCTCTGTTGTTGCTGTTAGCCACCCTATCTCCTTCCCCTTCCTCTCCTTTTTCTAATTCGAATATTCTGAGGATGTTTATATGAGCTGGGGAAGCTGCTAACCAAACTTGTTAGAATTGTGGTTCATGATCATTCTACCCATTGGGCTAGTGGCTTTTTGGTCTTCTGAACTTCTAGCTTCAAGGTCTCCGATTATTCGAGTGTCTGTGGTTCCTAGGTCATGGGTTTTGGGAACTGGGAGCCCAGAAATGCAAATCATGGAGAAGAGGGTAGGCCATTGGGTACACTGCAGCCTCTCGATTTTTAAATTGTAGAGATGGAGCAAGAGCCCCAGGAAGTCTGCTTGGTATTGAAAGGCAGAACAGAAATAACCCGGAACCCTGGAAACCTGTGTTTAATACTGTCTCTCTCATTAGCCATGGGATCTGGGCCCAGTTATTTTATTTCTCTGGTCTATTTCTTTAACTCTTAATAAGGAAGATGGACTAAGTGGTTTATAAAACTAAGATAGTTTAAACAGAAATTCATATAGGATAATATAACAATTATGTGTGTACCTACCACCCCCTCTAATAACTCCTATTACTTTGCCATATTTGCTTTCTTATATGTTTTTAAGATACCTTTAAAGCCTCTTCTGACCCCTCCCCTAATCCTATTCTCTTCTCTTTATCCCCAGAAATCATCATTATCTCACTCTTGAGATTTATCATGCCCATGTATATTAATTACACCACAACTACACCTGCCCATGAACAATGTATCGCACCATTTTGCTTATTTTTACACTTGAAATGGATGGTATGACTAGTCTTAGACTTCTTCAATTTGCTTTTTAAAAATTTAGTTTCATATTTTGAGGTTAACCCATTTTGATGCCTGTGGCTCTGGTTTGTTCTATATAGTATCCCATTAAATAAATGATTATACCACTTATTGCCATTCTTCTAATGAAGAATCTAAAGTTGTTCAACATAGAGAAATTTTAAGGTGTCTTCCAATTTGAGCCCTCTAGAATTTGGCACAAAAGTGTGATTTTTTTCTGAAGAAGTTTTGTAACAACAAATTTGGCATTTCCCATTGTTCTCAGGTGTCCACTTTTGCAAATCATACCTGTGGGTGTGAGTGAGACAACCAGAAGTCTGACCTTGGACCAGTGGGGTCATCCCTATCTTTAGTGAGCCCTGGAGTGGCCATATCACCCCGTGGGTAAAAGCACAGACTTGGGAACCAGTTAGACTTTGTTTTGCATCTTAACTTTGCCATCTGGGAGTTGAAGATCTTGGGCAAATTGTGTAACCTCTCTGATCCTGAATTTCCTCATCTAGAAAATAGGAAAAACAATTTCTACCACGTATGATCATGAGGGTTCAAAAAGATAACGCATGTAAAGTACTGGGAGGCATGACTGCAACCTAGCAAACGCTGATAAAGTGATAAGATAGATAGGTAAGTACACACACATATGTGTGTGTGTGTGTATATATATATATATATATATATATATAGAGAGAGAGAGAGAGAGAGAGAGAGAGAACACATCCATGCACTCTGACAGGACCTGTGCTCATATTTACTGCACACTCTCTCTCAGCATAATGCCTAGCACACAGTTTATACTTACTAAATAATTACTAAAAAAAAATAAGTTTCTCCCAAAATTAAACATCCTCTTACTATATATGGTCCATCAATTGTACTAATTTGTATTTATGCAAACGTGTAGAAAACCTATGTTCACACCAAAACCTGCACACAGATGTTTATATCAGCTGTACTCATCATTGCCAAAACTTGATATCAACCAAGATGAATGGATAAACTTGGTACATCCAGACAGTGGACTATTATTCAGTGCTAAAAAAAGAAATGGGCTATGAAACCATGATAAGACTTGGAAGAACCTTAAATGTGAATTCCTAAGAAACGTAAATGTGTATTACTAAGTGGCTTCTTACATACTCTATGAGTCCACCTCTATGGCATTCTGGAAAACCTATGGAGACAGTAAAAAGGTCAGAGGTTGCCAGGGGTAGAGGGAAGTGGTAGAGATGAACAGATGAACAGAGGATTTGGGGGGCAAAAGACTGTATGATTCTATAATGATGCATACATGTCAGCATACATTTCAGCATACATTTCTTCAAACGCATAGAATGTACAACACCAAGAGTGAACCAACCCTGATGTAAACTAGGGACTTTGGGTGACTATGATGCGCCAATGCAGGTTTACCAAATGTGCCATTGTGGTTGGTGATGGGGGAGGCTATGCATGTGTGGAGGCAGGAGGTACATGGGTAAACTCTTCCCTTCAATTTTGTTACCAACCTTACCCTACTCTACAATGTAGTTTAATTTAAAAAAAAAAGAATAAGCAAGTATGTCAATATATAGGTTAGACTATTGGAAAATGCATTTACCAGTGGGATCAAAGGAAGTTTAGTCTATGAAACAACAGAGGCCTTTTTGGGCAGTTCTTATTAGTAAAGGGTGACTCAGAGAAGTTGAGAGAATTTTTCCTGAAGATCGACTATTCTGTCATACGAGCCAGTCACTTCTTTTAGTCCCCCAAACAATCTTGCTGAAGTTTTAGGCAAACGACTCTTCCCAGAAGCAGCCTACAGCTCAGATATTACCTGCGATTTCCTATTTGTCACTGTCTCAGTTCCCGGCCTTAATTGCTCCGTCCTGTGTGATCAGAGTTCATTCTCTAGACAGCCCGACTTCGTAAGTGGACGTCCACGTTTACACTAGAGCAGCAGGCACTTCCTGGCTGGCTTCTTCCAGACAAGGAGCCTCTGTTCGCCTTGGGACTGGGGAGGAAACAGCCTCTGACTGTCCCAGCTGGTGCGGGACAGACGAGCCCCAGCCCTGGGACAGCAGACTTTACATACATAGTTCTGAGCCGTGGATGGGAAGCAAACCAGTAGGTGATGATAGCGCCAGCCTTTTAAATAGCAGCACTCGGCAATAGCATTTGCCAGGCTGGTGTTTAAGAAAACAAAAATGCCGATCTACCAGGAATTCCTTTTAAGTGGTTTGCAAAGGTGTGTCATTTCTAAATAAAGAGCTTTTGACAGGAGCTCCTGCTAAATAATGGTGGAGGATTGTTATGGTTCTGTTTAACTTTGGAGATTGTGTTTATATCCTGCTTCAAGCCTTTAAAAATACTGTATATACATTTGAGATTGTACTAGTTTACTTGGCTCCTATTTAAAAAAAAAAAAGGAGCAAGATGAAGAAAACGGGTGTTTCTGCTCGACTCAGAGGCGACTAAGTTGAGTGGGGTGGGTTTGTGGTCCTCGGTGTTCTCAGTTTCAGTGGATTCAAATCCCTGCTTTGAATTGGCTTCAGCGGGGGTCAAGTTGGGGCCTTTTGTTAGGGGCCATCCAAAGTGCGGAGAGGGCTGGGGAGGTAGAGGAATGACAAGTATTATAGGATTGTAGGTTGCTATTGTCTCACATGCAGGCTTGCACAACCACAGGTTTTCTTCTGTCGGAGGAAGCTGGATAAAGAGAGAGGGCTCTGGGGACAGGGCGGGGGGGGGGGGGGACAAGAGGAGAGGCCAGAGGGCTGGTGTGGCATTCGGCCCGTTTCTCACTGCTCCCAGCCCCCACCCCACTAAGCCATCGCCTTCCTGCTGACCCAGAGAGAGAATATAAATGGCATGCTTTGCCTGTACATCGCACTAACTGGCAGAGGCCTGCTGGAGCTGAGGCCATTTTCTAAGCAACTCACTAATCAGAAGTGACTGAGGCTCTGAGGAGAATGTAATGCAGCCTGGGTTCCACCCTCCATGCTAATGAAGAAGGCAGTGAGGTGGATAATTAAGGGCAGTGATGTGCATAATTCCACACAGATAACCCAAAAGGTAATGAAATGCATTATGTGTTTGGGGGACAGCAGGTTCCCTTTACCAGCCAAGGCTGTTTTATGATAAAATGAGCCTGCCTTTTCCAAGCACAGGTCAGCTGACTCTGGGAAGAGCTGGCCTGGGGGTTGTAGGAGGAGCCACCCTGGATTAAGAATGCAGCCATTTAAAAACCTATAGGCAGCTGCATACCCACCCAGCGAGACACTTATGATATGATTTTAAGTGAAAAAATAAAGCAGCATGCACAGTGAATGTGTTGGCCAAACAAGCAACACTAATACCAAACAAAACTTTATGTGTGTAGAAGAAAGACTGGAAGGAAATACATCAGAATGTTAGGTTATCTGAGTAGTGGGACTGCAGGCGATTTCTTTTGTTCTTTCTATTGTTATTTTCTAAATTTTCTTATATTAATTTGGATTATCTTCATAATGAAAAACGTGAGCACAAAAAAAAAGAATAAAGTCTGGCTTGGCAGAACTCTTCCCCAGAATCGACGGGAGAACTGACTGTAGTGCTAACTTCTGACTAATGTGGATGGGCATGGAGTCCAGGCAGTGGATGTTACTGCAGGGGTTGTCAGCGGGCCCAGCAGCCCTCTCTGGTTAGGGATATTTCCTGTGTAAATTCAGACTGTATGTGAGTCTCCCTGGCCCTGCTTCTCGGACAGCTTAAGAGATGCTGTTAGAGGCAGAAGCTTTTTGGCTATGTGTTCTCCTTAGGGTATAACCAATTTCTACCATTTTTTTGGTAGCTCCTAAAAACTCCTCCTAAAAATGTTTCTTTCCCCAAGTCTTGTAATGTTTGAACTACTTGTGAAAATAACACTAACGCTATCAAATTAAAGAGAATTCCTTACTTCACTATGTCATGGGGATGGCCAGCCTGTGGGTTTTATAGCTGATATCTGGGAGGAAATGACTGATGACTTCTCACTCTTACTATTGAGACTAATACGGGAGACCTTTCGTAAAGGTTTTTAATTAATGAAGGTGATCTGCCACCTTAAAATAGAATCCATACTTTTTTTTCCCTACAAATGTTTGGGTTTTTAAAAACATAACATCCTTAGGAACTCTTTGAATTTTCATTCTTACAATCTTGCTTTGAGTACAGGACCTGCCAGATGTGGATGCTTCAGTTGGCCATGGCTTTGTTTAGGGTTGGGTGGGTGTTTAATTGTGCATTGTTGGAAGGTTAAGTTCCCTTCTGTCTCACTGAGTTGAGTTTTTTGCAGCACTTATTGCAATCTTACATCATCCAGATTTTCAAGTCTTGCCCTAATGGTTTAACACACATATCTGTGCTCAGAGAATGAAATGAAACGTGTGTGAAGTGAGCAGTACGGTGCTCAGCAGCTGGGATCTGCATTGGACCTGTCCAGCAGGTGCAGGCAGTTCCAATGCTCACTCAGGGGAAGCCAGAGGCTGCCTGTAGTACCCACGGCCCCCCGAGCACTTCCTTATGAAGTAGTTTATAAACTTCATTTCCTTAGGAAGTCCTGAGACTGTATCGAGGGCTGTTTTTCTGGTTTTGTTTTTGAGGGATGACAGTTCAAAAACTTCTATGTTGGGGACAAGTATACAACTATGGATATGCAGAATATAAAATTAGAAACTGTCGTAAAAGGAAAATTCCAAAATAGAAACTTAAAGGACTTTACTATTTCTTTTTTTGAAACATGTGACCTGAACCCCTGTGTTCAGTGGGAATTCTGTCTTTGGCGTCCTGTTACATTTCCCAGGACGGATTGAGGAGAACTTAGAGCAAGGCTTCAGTTTTTCCAAATATGCGTTTTTTTCCTACTAAAAGAAAATTATATATTAATCTATCTTGGTTAAATGGACTAACTGATATTTGATTTTAAGCAATTGCTTTTAAATATTGAAACCTTTTATTCTAGTGTCCCCAACATTGACTGTGGAAGTGAAAAGTGTGTACATTAACAAAGCTTATATAAATTAGAGGAATTGCCACTTTCATAAAAGCCAAAATAAAATGTTCTGCGTTTACCTAAGATATACCTAAGGGACATATATTTGCACAAGGTCACTGACTGTCAGAATATTAGTAACAAATGAAAAAGCTTGCCTGTGGCAGACTGAGCAAAGATTTCAGTTTTGGGTATCCTGTGAGCCCAAGATTGTAAACTACTTTTACTCTACAAAAGCTCTAATAACATAGAGAGGTTTGTGTAGGAACTCTTGTGCTTCTGGTTGGTACATCATCTACTTTTTATACATAAAATTAATACAGACATTTGAATTTACAAAAAACTGCACAAAAGTGAATTCAGCAGTCAATGCACATGCGCGCTTCTTCCAAACCTCTGACAACAGAAGGTATTCCAACACCACAGGACTGAGTAAGAAGACTAGATTCAGTGGCAGCTGTTGGTACTAGAGTCACATACATTACACCAGAATGGGCACATATGGCCAAGAAAAATTCTGTCAAAGAATTTGTTGCCATCTTTAACCCACCACTGTCAATCATCCAGGTGACCTTGAAGGGCAAAAGAAGAACCAAATTAAAGGCTGAAGGAGCTAAGTAGAAGGATGGCTTTTCCTTCGCACTGTGCTCAGCTTTAGGTATGTAGTTGTTGCTTCAGTAGTTGGAGAGGGAGATGAGAAACGTATTAAAGCAGAGGCAGATAGTGGTACAGCCATGTCTCACTCCATGGTCCAATCCCTTTGGCTACTGCAGATTGGACTGGAGAGGGTACTGGACCCAAGGACAGTCATCCTATAGGCTGCTTCATAGCTTGTGAAGTTACAGCCATCTCTGCCTGTCTGAAATAATGGTGGCTCCCTTTCCCCGTCACTCTCAGTGAGCTGAAACTCATGATGTGCTTGGACAGTCAGTTAGCATAGAAGAGACCCAGTCACAGGGTAGCTGAATCATGAAGGGGTGATAGCTTTTGTTTTCCAGGCTTTCCTCCCCGCCCCCTATCTTCTGGAAACAGATCCAACCTTCTGGCCCTAGCTACCCAAGCCTGGTCAGAGGCTTTCCACAGCTTTCTCTGTTATGCCAGGGCCATATACTTGGTAGAAAATATATTGAAAAAACACACAATGGCACTGAAAATCAAGTATAGTCCGATTAGATTTTTTTAAAATCCCGCTAAGTTTTTTAAAATATATTTTTAAATTGATTTTAGAGTGGAAGAAAGAGGAAGCTAGAGAGAAACATCAATGATGAGAGTCATTGATCAGTTGCCTCCTGCACCCCCCTCCCCACTGGGGATGGAGCCCGCAACCCAGGCATGTGCCCTGACCTGGAATCAAACCGTGACCTCCTGGTTCATAGGTCAATGCTCAACCACTGAGCCATGCTGGCCCGGCCAGCTATGCTTTTTATAAGAAACATCTTAAAGCAAAATAACTGAAAAAACAGGGATGAATAAAATGTACTAAGCAAATGCTAACAGAAAGAGACATTAGCAAGATTAATATCAGAAAAATAGAGTCAAGTTGAGAAGGACAATATAAGATAACAAAGAATTCAAGTGTTAAAGAAGGTATTTTGTGTTGACAAAACTAACAGTTCACTAAAAAATAGATGGTACTATGAGCATGTATGCACCCAATAATGTAGATCTGACAAGCAGACAGGTTGAGGACATATGTTGTAGCCTTGTCTCTGGTTACAGAACATAAATGAAAACAAAATTGAAAATGACATAAAAATCTAAAAACTGGTGATTGGCTAAATAAGCTGTGGAATATTAACTCTTTGAAATACTTTATAACAGTTACAAAGAATAAGGTTAATCTATGTATTAATGCAGCTAACTCTCTAAAATGTGTTGACTGAAAAAGCAACTTTGCAGAAAGATGTGTACAACAATATAAAACCACTTATATTAACACACACAAAATTACTCAAGGTATTTTCTTCGGATATAGAAGTTTTTATATAAATAAATAAGAAAAAAATCAGGAAATAACACATATGAGAGACATAATGGTGGTTACCTTTGGGGAGGGAAAAAGAAGTGGAGGTATTTATCTGAAATGCTTTCATTTTTTAATAAGGAAAATTAAATTTTTATTCATGTTATTACATTTTTTTTAAAAAAAAGACTCCACAATTTCAGAAAGTTGTAAAACCCTTGTCTAATTGCTTCTCGGCCTTTTGGCTAAGATCAAATGTAAAAGACTTGTCCAGTTAATGTTCAAGCTGGATGCCTTTGCATGCAAATACCAGAAAACCTAATGGGAACAATGAGGCTGGAACAGTAAGGGAGTTCATTAGCCCCTATAACAGAATGCCCAGCAGAGTAGGGTGTTGATTGATTACATAATTCAACCATGTCATTGAAGACCCAGGTTCTTTCTATTTCTTTGCTTCAATGAATTTTGAAGACATTTACTTAAAATTCTCTTTGTATCCTTGGAGTTTGTTTAATCCTCAGGCTCAGAAGTTTGAAGCAAACAACATCCGGAACAAAATAATAATAAGCAATAGTTATGCAGTGCCAACTGTGTGCCAGCATTCTACATTAACTCATTTTTTTGTTCTTATAACTCCTTTTGTAGATGAAAAATTCAAGGCACTGAAAGGCTAGGTGATTTGTTGACTGTTAGGTAATTAGTAAGTGATAGATTCAAATCCAGCCAGTGTGGCTCAATAATATGTGCACTTAAATGCTGAGTTCTACTCTATATTTGTTTTTCCTTATGTCTTTTTTCTTTTTTTCTTCTTTCTTTCTTTCTTTCTTTCTTTCTTTCTTTCTTTCTTTCTTTCTTTCTTTCTGTCTTTTCTTGTAGTTTTCTCTAAGGAGTAAGGAATCTTTCCCCAGAACTTTCCCAGCAGACAACTCTTCACGTCACATTGGCATATGCCCACTCCTGAACCAATTAGATTTCCTTAGCTCAAACAGGCCACCCCTGGAGGTGAGTGGGGTCAGCTTCCCCCAGGGATATTGCTGCCTGGGAAAGTGTAGACACATGAACCAGACTCTGGTTCTCTTTGGAAGGAAAAGGGGATGTACAAGGGTTGGTGCTGAGAAGATAACCAACAGTCTCCAGTAAAAGTAATTTTTATTAATCCTTTGTAGCTCAATGATTCATTCATTTGAATGCCTATTATGTTGGGCACACAAGTGAAAATTTCTAGGATGCATATATGGTTTAAATATTTTTTTCTTTTTATTGAATTTATTGAGCTGACATTGGTTAATAAAATAATATTGGTTTCAGGTGTACAATTCTCTAATACATCATCTATATATTGCATTGTGTATTTATCACTTATGGTTCAAATCCTGAGGAGAAGAGTCTGGGCTAGAGATACAGACCTGGGGTGGAAGTAGAGATCTGAGCACTGCCAACACACAGAATATAATTATTTTAAGTCATGGGGATGGAGAGAATTCCCATAGGAGAAAGTATAGGGGTTTGAGAGAAGATGGTCTACAGAAGATTCAGTCTTTTCATCTTCCATATAATTAGTTTAAAAGTTTCCATATAATTTTTAAAAAGCTATAATTGTACTTAGTACATGTAACTGTTATTAATAAAATAGCCACTCATCTCTTTATGTATTCATTCATTTGCTTATTAGTTTTTTTAATTCATTCTAAACATCATGAAGAATCTTATTCTTCACCAGTCCAAGATATTGGATGGTCCAACAATCACACCTTTGTAAGAACAACCTAAAATCGTCCCTGGCTAAATTCAAGGGTGAAGTAATCTTGCCCAAGTGATGGGGACAGAGCTATGTTCTAGTAGCTATGTTCTACCGACTGCTTTCTTTACATGTATCTTGTACTCAGCAATCTGAAGAGATGACTTCTCAGTGTGTGTTAGTTGGGCTAATCTACCAAACTCCACAGCTCAGTGGCTTAATAGAGGTTTATTTCTTGTTTACATGGTAGTTTCTTTCATCAAGCAGCTCCATTATGCCCTGGTGTCCTGAAGTCCACACTGGATCCTCAGCATTTGGCTAACAGATAAGAGAAGAGAGACAGAGCATGGAGGATTGCATGGAAGGCCTTAGGGACCTAGACTTGGGGTGCTGAAGATGCTTTTGACCCACATTCAATTGACCAGAACTCAGTCTCATGTTCACAGCTCAGTGCAAGGAAGGCTGGGAATTATAGTCTAGCTGTGTGTCTAGGAAGAACAGGAAAATGGATTGGTGGGCTTTTTTTTTTTTTTTTCAAATACAAGCAAAAGTTTATTTAGAAAGAAGTGAGCCAGCCAGGCTGCCGGGGCTCAAGTTTGATGGGCACCTGGCTAGTCTCTGACATACAATGGACTGAGTGAAACATTTCCATTACATTAAAATTTATTTGATATATTTACTATTTGCCTTGTTCCCATTTATAAGAGACTTTTTTGTGTTATATCTTTCTCACTGAATACAGCGTGGGCATTATTAGTACTTCATGTTTCTAATTATTCAGAATTATCCCAGTTTTGTTCTTTTCATTTTCAGTTATTCCCTTCTTTCTTCAAAGTTCTTGCCTTCTATCTTACAGACTTGCATCTCAGTCAGAATCCATTTGATCTTTCTTCTGATGCTTCCGTGGAATTTCTTCTGTGTTTCTTAGAGTTTTCATATATGGATCAGCTGCTTTTGTGCATCTTAAAAACTTTTAAACTTTGCAATAAGTGGACAGACATTAAAAAAACACATAAACTTATTTGATTAATTAAATAAGACCTTAGAAATGCACACAACTCTTAGAAACACTTTAATGCACTGTATTAAGTTCAAAGCAGGCATTTAACATGAGTTGTAAAAATTATAAGCTCAATTTAAAAAAGATTAAGTAAATAAATGCTCAGAAACACAATAATTCTTGAGAAACAATCATTATGTGCCTTTCAACTGTCACTGTTAACGTTTAAAATTTAACCAACATGATTTTCACGTGATCCCGGCACAATTAAGTAAAAACCACACCCAACTGAACCTTGGGGAAATATCCTTGAACATTTCGGATATATTGATATTATTTTTTCCATTGTTTTCATTACCAGCAGGATCAACCAGGTGCTGAGGGACACATTAAGCCGCAGCTGTTGCAATTAATTGTCCCTGCATAGCCTCAAGAGACAAGCCCCAGCAGTGGTGGCCGGCTTAGGCCTAAGGAGTGACAGGTCCTAACAAGGACTCCTGGCAGGAGTGCTCTTTAGGTCCCTCCCCAAAGACAATCAGTAGCTTGATTAGGTGGGGCTGGGGCCAAGCCTGCCCTAGAGCAGGGCTGGGACTGGGGCTGGGGCAGGGCTGGGCAGGGCTGGGACTGGGCTGGGTTGGGTGCTGGCAGGCTGGGTGGTGCAGGGTTTTCATTGGCTTGGCTGCACCCCACTCAATTACTCTAGCGAGGTGACTCGACTTGAAGTGAGTGAAGCAGTCTGGGAAATGCAAGCAGGGCAACTGATAATTAGCTGCCATTTTACAAGAGTGGGTCTTAGGGTCGTCAATTAGCATTTTACAGGCCGGGGTGACTGGCTCCCTAACAGCGCAGGCAGCCTGTGGAGGCCGCAGCTCTTCCTTGCAGACCAAGTGCTGTCAGGTTTGATTTTGCTGGAAATCGTGACCCTAGTCTGCCTGAAATTTGATCAACATTTTACTATTCACACCATGTCATACAGATGGTGTGTAATATCTTTGCTTTAAAAAAAAATTGTTTAAATGACCTGGTTTATGGCTTGCTCTGAAGCCAGAATGAGACACTTAAGTGCTGTATGAAAAGAATTCTAGGCAGAATTCAATCGAATCCAGCCATTTGATTATCTGCTGGATCTAAGTACATCTTCCTCATAGCGTTCTTCCCTCCGTGGGATAACTAATGAGTAATTCCACTAGGTGTTTGTAGAAAACAAGGTTTGGGGTGATCCCATGCCAAACAAATCACAAAAGGAAAAAGGAGAGGTGATCATTTTCTGACCTGCCTTTTGGTAAATTTTGTTTTAATGTAGCCAAGGACCTGGGGCAAAGTAGGAAATGTAGGGAATCAGATGGAGATGTTAGCAAGCAGCTCATCAGTGTGTGCTGGCCCTGGGGGCCTGGAGTGAGCGGGCAGGGAGTACCCTCTCGTACTGGGAGGCTCTTCTTAAACAGGGTTTCTTTGTGCCATTTCTTTCTGAATGAAGTCTGTCTGCTCTGATGTAGTCGTTCACTCCCATTAAACAGGTCACTGCTAAAAATGAGTAAAAATAGAAATCACTCTAGGTTGAAAGGGAGAGAGGAATAGGAAAATTTGGATTGGTCATACGGAACTTCAACTACTCCCAATGATTTCTGTGCCAACTTAGAAAGTATCTTTAAGCAAAACACTATGAACATGAACCTAAGTCAAGAATGGCCATGCCCTAGCTGATTTGGCTCAGTGGATAGAGCGTCGGCCTGCTGAATGAAGGATCCTGGGTTCGATTCCTGTCAAGGGCATGTACCTTGTACCTTGGTTGCAGGCTCTATCCCCGCCCTTGTTGGGGTGTGTGAGGGAGGCAACCAATTGATGTGTCTCTCTCACATTGATGTTTCTCTCTCTGTCTCTCCCTCTCCCTTCCACTCTCTCTAAAAATCAATGGGAAAATATCCTTGGGTGAGGATTAACAACAACAACAAAAGAATGGCCAAAGGACCGCACGTATGGCTTTAAAGGTACCCAGTATACATGGGCCAACCTGGTAGAACAACATGCAGAGAAGGAGGAGATGCACTGAAAGGTTAAGTGATTGAGTGGGACCTGGAGTAGGTTGGGTTGAGCTGAGCAAGGAGATGTTCTGCCATGACTTTTTCTTTCTTGGAGTTGGATGGGGGGGGAGGTGTCATGAATCAGGATTAGGCTGGGCAGGCTCTGAGTCACTTATTTTCTGTAGATGGTGCCCTGGGTGCTGTGGGGACAGGGAAGCCACATCACCAAAATTTCCAACTGTCAGCATCACTGGTTGCATTTTCCTTGAACACCAATTAGATGTTCCCTGGGATGTTCTGTGCATCTTTGAAACCTCTTCTGAGTTAGCATCCTCAAGGTAGTAGTTAGCCGTTTAGGTGCGATAAGAAACTGGCTACATTTATGTCTAAAAAGCTTCACGGTGCCTTTTAAAATGTTCTCAGCACATCACTCGAGATTGTATCAGCCCGAAGTATGTCATCCACATGAATATCCTTGGAGTCTCACCGTGAATAATGTGATTAGCAAGCACAACGCGAGGCCTCCTGGCACACGGGGAGCTTCCTCAGCCTGACTCCTCAGCTGGCTTCCTGGGAGGGACCGGCACCAGCATCCTCCAGGATGGCCTGGGTCTTGCCCAAGACTGTCCACTGGCCAGGAAGATGGGACTGGGAGCACAGCGAACCTTAAGTCCTACTGTGAGGGAGAAGTTAAAATATTGTTTTGCATAGATCTTTTTCTTTCTCCATAATAGACCAAGGTAGGTTCATCCCTTGAGAGAAAACCTCAGGAGTGACTGAATCGGTGTTTCTGGCTAGCCTGCCCCTCTCTTCCTCCAGCCACAGAGGAGGAGGGTGGTGGTGGTAGTAGGGGGAGAGGATCATAGTAGCTGCCACTATGTTCTCTAACCTCTGGGGTCACTCGGACCTCCAAGCCATCTTGGTGCAGAAGTCACCTCCCTACCCCCTGTGAAATCTGTGTCCAAACAGACTTTACTAAGCAAACGAAGATAAACACTCCAACCTCTTTCCAACTCTCCAGAATAGAAAGAAAATGTCAACTGTGAAGATGAACACATGAATGGGGGCCAGATCCTAGATGCTAACATAGTGCCATCTGGACAGAGCTCAGCTCACTTGGCCCCCTGTACAAAGCCTTTCCCCATAGCCTCACCCACCCCCATTCCTTCCTTCTTCCCATCCTCTTTGCCTACTTCCATCCTTTCTCTCCTTTTCACACCCTTCCTTTATCCCTGCCTCCTTCTTCCCCTCATTCCATCAATTCATTCACGAAATATTTATTGAATTCTTGCTTTATGCTGGTCTGTGCTAGGTGCTGGGGATATAGTGGCAAACACAGCAGACACACAGTCCCTTCTCTGATGGAGCCTACAGTGCAGAAGGCATTGACCAATTATTATAAGGGGCATGTGTGTAAAGACAGGCAACCACCAGATACTGGCATGGGGATGCAGCAAGGGGAGTCAACCAGGCTGAGAGATCATGGACAAGGCACACATTTTCTTATCGCCCTCTACTCTACATTGTGAGAATTAGAGATAATGTATGTATAGTGTACAGCACCGTGCTTGGTGCTTGGTCCCTGATGGCACTGTGACTGCTCAAACCAGCTATGGATTCTTCTTGGGGAACTGTCATCAGAGCCAGTTTCAAGCTCTATTGGTGGTCATTTCTTTATTATTCTGTCTTAACTTTGCGTGTACTAGTTATCTTTTCACCCCAGTGTATCTTTCTGTCTGTCTGAGACTGGGGTTCCCTGTAGGGTAGGGGCTGAAGTTACCCTCTTTGAAACTCTAGAGCACCTACAACAATGCCCAGCACATATAATAAGTGCTCAATAAATGTTGCTGGCCCAAAATGAGTTAAATAATGAACATAAATTCCAGGAAAAGGACACCAAACAGTCAGAGGATGAGAAAGTTTTATGGGAAGGAATTGGAACCTCCCCAGCTGTTCTGATATTATCTTTATGACCTTTTGGGAGAATAAAAGCCAACACACGCACACAGTCCTTCTCTCATCGTTTCCTCTGGTGACAGGCAGAGAGGATTAATAAAAGAAAGAATATTTAGTTGGGGTTTTACTCCAAGGGATCATTCTTAATTAAGTGGTGAGGCATTAATTAAAAATCTAATTTATCATCATAAGTTGTTGGTGCTGTGCTCGGCAGTAAGGTGCAAGAGTTCTGAGAACATGAAGCTACAGGAGCTCTGAGCTGCATGTAATATCCCCAACCTCCAAACAGGTGGTGAATCTCTACGCTGGGAATCCTCCTGATGGGTGGGATTGGGATTGCCTACTACAGGGTAATACACCGAGACGGACTTACCATGGAGCTAAGGAAGCTTACAGTTTGGGCTGCTCACTTGCATAGGCCCTTTTAAGGTCATGGTAGGGGACTTCAGAGTGTTTGAAATATGTAATAGTATATTTGGCTATATATTTATTATTATATATTATATATAATATATATTTTTAAACATATATTTTTATTGATTTTAGAGGGGAAGGGAGAGGGAGAGAGAGATAAAAACATCAATGATGAGAGAATCATTGATCGGCTGCCTCCTGCACGCCCCACACTGAGGATTGAGCCCGCAACCCGGGCATGTGCCCTAACTGGGAATCAAACCGTGACCTCCTGGTTCATAGGTCAATGCTCAACCACCGAGCCATGCTGGCTAGGCACATAGAAAGTATTTATAGTATATTTTTTCTTATATAATATCTATATATTTAATTATAATCTATAATAATAAAAGTGTAATATGCAAATCGATTGAATGACCGAACAGCAGAATGACTGTCCAGATGACCACGCTATATGTACTGGCACCAGACCAGCCAAGGCGGGTGCGATGTGATTGTGCAGGGGGCCCACCATTGCCCCACCATCGCCCTGCAGAGGGAGGCCCAGGCCACTGGCCAGCAGAGCAATCAATTGGGGGGCTCCACGGAACCGGGGAACCTGGGGTGTGTGGCGGCAGACACTGGCAGCACCAGGCCAAGATGGGTGCAGGCAGGGGGTGGGGCTGCAAGGCAGCCGGGGCTGCAAAGGCCTACCCTTGCACGAATTTCATGCATCGGGCCTCGAGTATACTATAAATATAATTTGTAAAATCTGCAATGGTGAGATAATTAGTATGCTCTTCCTTAGAAAGGGCTCCTTTAAGCTTCCAGTCAAGAAAACTTGGATTTTCCCTACTAAGAACATGTCCCCTAGAAAAGGTCTAGGGTGTAAGATGGGACCCAAGTGGAATGACATTAATGAGGATAATGTGGATGATGACAATGTAGATATGATTGTACAGAAAGAGATTAGAAACAGGAGCTGCCTACCGCCTGTTGGAAAATTGTTTTGGATAAAAACTGAGCAGACAAGGCCTGGCAAAAAGTGTCTAAAAGGCAATTTATGGAGATCAGAAAGCACACACTAATCCTAGGACCAGGGTCTTGGCCCAGGGTTCATGGAGGGGCTTCAGGGACTCCAGGGGTACCCTGAAACCCTATATAATAAAAGCCTAATATGCTAAGTGTCCGACCATTTGACCATTCGACCAGTTGCTGTGATGCTCACTGACCACCAGGGGGGCAGATGCTCTGACTGGTAGGTTAACTTGCTACTGGGGTCCGGCCGATTGGGACGGGGTGAGATGGGCTGGACACGCCCTGGAGCCCTCCTGCGGTCCTCCCCGGCCCTGATCATACACTGGTGGGGTCTGTTGGCCTGGCCTGTGCCATCTTGCAATCTGTGACCCCTTGGGGGATGTCAGAGAGCCAGTTTCAGCCTGATCCCCACAGGCCAGGCTGAGGGACCCCACCGGTGCATGAACCCATGCACTGGGCCTCTAGTATATATACTATATGGTATCCCTCCAAAATGTATACATACTTTGAATAATGATTAATTCCAATGGGTTAAATCTGAAAAGAAAGAAATGTCAATTGAGCTATCAGAGAAAAGCGTGTACACATTTATGCACTCTTGAGTCCGTGTTGTGAGGCAGGTGCAGTAAGACAGACTGGAGGCAACCTCCAAGGGGGTGGAGGGTACAGAGGATGTGTGGTTCTGGTACCAACCTGGGGGTCAGAAGAAAGGCAGCTTAGAACAGTCCCTCGGGCCCTCTACATTTGAGGGTCAACAGGCTCACAACTCACCAGAGGGGAAGACAGAGAAGGGCAAGTGGACAAAGTGAACTGTGTCCCCAGGGGATCTTTTGTACGAGCTGCATTGAGGGTTGGAGATTTGGGAACCAGGCCAAATCTCCATATCATGATATCTTCCTATGCATAAAGCCAGAACCAGAGATTGAAAGAATGAACTGGGAGAAAGGTATTTTTTTTTTTTTAAAAGGATTCTTGGTACCAGGATAGTACCTGCTGCCTAGAGATTCATCTTAACTAGAGTTTGAAAATAGTCTAGGTCTAGAACCCACAGAGGAAAGAACCCCACTGGGGTCATTATCAGCCCTCTCAGGAACAGGAGTAGGAGTAGGATTAACCTTAGGCGCAGATGGTGAAGTTAAGACCAGTCCAGGACATATGGCTACGCTGAAATTACAAGGTAAAGGCCAGACCGAGAAATGGCCTGGGAGAGGGCTCCTTGCGCTCAGAGGCAGAAGTCAGAACGTTCATTGTTGGTGGACGGGGGCAGGGGGTGTGTTGGATCAGAACCAGATGCCTGTCTATAGTTTCCACCGACACAGCCACCTGAGCCAGGCGCAGCCACTTCCCGGCCTGTACCTGTGAGACCCAGGCTGGCTGGGCCCAGGATTGGGGACGTGTAAGGAGCTTCCAGTGCAGGGCAAACATCTGGCTCTGAATCACATCCTCCTTGCTATTTCCCCTTGTCTGTCATGCCTGGCCAGCACGACCAGCTCTTTGACCCCTTGCTGCTCAGACTCCCAGCCCCTGGTGTTAGAATTCCCCCAACCCCACCCCATCCAAGCCCTAACGCTTTGTCGTGGCTTTTCCAGTCCCACCTGGGCACTCTTGTTGTGACCCTTCAATTCCAGCCTCGTACCTACATCAGGGACCATGGCCAGCTCCCAGTGCTCCACTCAGGAGAAGGGGTGGGGTACGTAAGGTGAAAGAGAACGGGGTAAAGGCTGTGATTCAGGTCATGTCAGAAAGAGAAATGCCCTTTTCTTTATACCTCCAGTAGCGTCACTAACAGGTTAATTTAAAATCCAAGAAGGCAAAGAGGTAGAGGAACCTATCAGGAAGACACGTTGTGTCACTCTTGGCCTCTGAGCAAAGAATAAAGAACAATCATAAAGTCTCTATAATGCTCTGAGAGCACCTATCACAAAAGCTTGTCTCCCCAGATCAAGTGCGTTCTGAAGACCGAGTTGTAACATATAAGTACGGTCTTTCTCCAGTATGGGGGATGTGTGCTCAATCCCGGCAAGGGTTAACCATTTCAGGAGATTATATCAAGCTGGGGTTTACCTTTTAAAGAAGATGCTAGAGGGCATGTCCTGACTGTCACATTGCATTGTGAATTTAGAGTTTGGGTGTGGAAGCTCTGCCTGCCGCTTTATAATCTACACAGGTGTGCAGAGAACTTCAAAGCCGGTTCTAGAAGGTTTTTGAGAATTACCTCTGGGGGGAAAAAGGAAGAAAGCAATCCCACAGAACAGGTGCTGAGAGAAGTGAACTAAGTCCTCCTTGAGCAATTGCCTTTAAATTAATTTTAAAATTCTAAACTCTTTCTCTTGCTCAAGAATAGGGACTTTCCCATTCCAGAGAATGATTTCAGATCTGACAACCTCTACGCTTTTCTGAAAGTGATTCTAATAGGAAGTTCACCCAGGGAAATTTTGGCACTATAGTAGGCTGTTGAGCAGGACCCATAGCAACTCTGTCCCCCCAACCTAGTTCTCTATATGTTCTCAGACGCTGCTTCTCGCTACTGTAGTACTAACTGTCAACTATAATTTCAGAATGGAGAATGTAAAATGCAGTCACTTCAGCATTTGCTTCTCATCTGTAGAAGCAATTAAATTAATGAACATCGTATTATTTTTTGTGAGATAATGATGTTGCCTAATTGACCAATGTTCAAGAAGGCATACACTTGGAGTTTTACTTTATCAGAAATATTGAGGCTTGATTGTCATTACCACATGGGGAAAAATTCCTCCTTCTAAATGTCAATATTTGGGTCCTACTAAAAGCTGAGCTTTTAGCCTAAAGCACATTTTGCTTCTTGGTATTTTCAATGATTTGTGGCCAATCAATCAGGAAAATGAAGTCTTAAAACCCCAAGAAACCACCAGAAATAAAACTAGGCATTTAGTGTATTTTACAGTAATTATTTCCACCCCACTCCAAAATGAAATGTTTGTTTCCCCCAATTTGTTTGCTTTTTTCATTTATTGACATTTTGGGAATTTCCAGATTAAATTGCCCATTCAGTGGAGGGTAAGATGACTGAAATTAGAGTTTGGAAAGTACTGTTTAGTTCAGTCAATCTCACTCTTCCTCAGAGAAAGGGAAAGATGATAGTTTTTCTCATTTTACATTGGTTTGTCACTGCCCCCCCCCCCCCCCCCCAGGAAAGACGATTTCTACTGGACTGTTTCAAAACTATAATACGCAGGACTTTTAACTTTTAAAACTTCTAACTTTACTTCTGGTTAAAGTATCTATCAAATTTAGTCATTCATTTTCCAGGCAATGACAACAATTCAGTTTATTTACCCATTTGTCATGTTACCTGCTAACTTGCCACATAGTTGAGCTATAGACACCTTGTTTATTATTTTCGCCCACTCCCTCTTGTAATTTTTACTTATTCTTTTTTTTTAATTTATTGATTGACTTTTTAGAGAGAGAGAAGAAGGTGGGGGGGAGAGATAGAGATAAAGATAGAGATAGAGATAGAGATAGAGATAGAGATAGAAGAGAGAAAGAGAGAGAGAGAGAGAGAGAGAGAGAGATATCAATTTTTTGTTCATTAGTTATTTCTTATATGTGCCCTGACTGGAGATCAAACTTGCAACCACAGTGTAGTGGGATGATGCTCTAACCAACTGAGCTACCTGGGGCCAGGGCTTCTGAATTCCTTTAAAATTTGGAACTGTTAGTTTTTCCTTCTCATGGCAGTGACTCTTAGATTTCTTCCTGACTCCATTCTTCCCTTGTTCCTAGTAATAGAACTCACTTCCAGTTTTAGCAAAGTACAGTGTTCCACTCTCTTCCCCTCACCCCCAGGGTACAATTTACATTTCCCAGTCATCCTTACCGCTGGTGGCCACGTGGCTAAGTTCTCATAATGGAATGGAGCAGAGTTGATGAGTCCAGCTTGTGTTCACTTCCATATCAGAACATTGCTCACCCTCCACTTCCTCTTCCTCTTCTTCTCTGTAGACTGGAATCTGGATGTGGCCCTGAGAGCCAGCTATAACCATACAGACATGGGCAAATCCTAGGAGACAGAAAGAGCTTTATAGTAATGAAATCTCAGTGCCTGGACAAATCACACACCTGTCTATCTTCCGACTGTTACATGAGTGAAAAATAGATTTCTCTCTTATTTGAATAATTGCATTTTGAAGTCTTTTTGTTACAGCAGCATAACTGATACCCTAGCCCTGACTAACACATTTATTAAACAAAAGAGAGGGAGTTACTACTGTGCTCTATGCTATATTCCTTAGAGTATATTTCTATCTGTGGATCACAGTTTAGGAAACATAAAAGCAAAGCAGAGGGTTTCAGATGAGAGCAACAAGAGTGGTGAGAGATTCAAAGCTGAAGAAACTGAAAGAGCAGTCTCAAAGTAGGAGTGTCATTTTCAAATTTCTGAAGAACTGGCAGGCGAAAGCATGATTCACCTCATTCTGTGTGGTTTTAGTAGACAGAAGTGGGACTCAAGGTGAAAGGGATTTTGCTTAATAAGATGAACATTTCTGGCTGTCAACTCTGCATAGAAATGGAAAGGCTCTTCTGGAGGCATTGAGGTCCCTGCCCATGGAGATGGCTTAACAGAGCCTAGACAACCATTTGACTGGATTTCATAATGACTGAATGTCATGCATGAATATTACATAAGTTGTCTCAAGTTCTTAGAACATCACTAAAAATTATATATTTGTATCTCCATTTGATAGAAAAAAAACCTAGAATCTAAGTCTCAGACAAGTTAAGACTTGCCAAAGATCACAGAGCAAATTAGTAGAGTCCTTGCTCTTTCTACTGATCATCATTAAAGTGGATTTACAAAATGGCTTAAATTCCTCCCCCCCCCCAAATCTAGAATTCCATAAATCCCCTAAAAAACTCTCCTTCCCAAATATTTGCTTAAATTCTGAGGTATCAGGGCCAAAGACATCTCCTAAATGTTGGTGGTCCCATCTCCTAAGTTTTAACCCAATAGAAAACGTACTCTGAGCCTTCCCTTATGTGTCAGAGATTGCCAGCGGGTCACCAATGGATTTTCTCTTTGTTCTTGACACACAACGAGAATACAGCTTCCTTTGCTGTGGAATGTGAGCAAAAATGATGGAGGCCACTCCCAGACCTGGCCTGTAGAAACCTTCCATAGACTTGCTCCTTCTGCTGCTGGATATTGGCACACGAAGTCACCTTGAACTTTGACTGTTGACCATGGTAGAACGTTTCCTCCAGTGTCAGCTTGAACAATGTGTTGAGCAGAGCTCCCTGGCATCCCCAAACTGCCTTGGACTTTGTGAGGGAGGCCTACACTTTGACTGTGTTTGAGCCATTTCATATTTTATATCCTCTCTAATACTCTTGATCCTCAGCCAGTAAATATCAAGAACTGTCTATCTCAATCATAGGACTTTGCTCAGAGTCACCGTATTTACTGACGGTTCCACTAGGCTGAACTTCTTTTTTTTTTAAATATATTTTTATTGATTTCAGAGAGGAAGGGAGAGGAAGAGAAACATCAATAATAAAAAGAATCATCAATTGGCTGCCTCCTGCATGCCTCCTACTGGGGATCGAGCCCCCAACCTGGGCATGTGCCCTTGACCAGAATCGAACCTGGGACCCTTCAGTCCACAGGCCAACGCTCTATCCACTGAGCCCAACCAGCTAGGGCGAGGCTGAACTTCTTGAAACTGTAGATATTTGACCCATTTTGACTAAAAATAAGCCGAGCCTCAATACAGGTTCACCTAAAATAACTTTTGACACTCCCCCCTCTCCCCACACAACATTGCCCATTTGATAAAGAGGGATCAATTTTTTTTTATACAACGATATCAGAGAAATTTCACATACAGAGTCCCCTGGATAAAGGTTTGCCAAAAGTTTGTCAAATGGTGGCCTATGGTACAGTTCACTGATTTACGCTGTTGGATTCTTCATTATTTTTCTTTTTTCACTTTGGTATCAGAAAATTTCTCATGGAAGAAAATCTATATTTCCAGATTATTTTGCAAATCAAGAGATTTAGCAACACTCATATCACAAGCAGCTGGCACTCAGGGTGGGCTCTCAGGCCGGGCGGACCTTCTCTGCCTCACACAGACCCTGCACTCCAGCCCCTCTTTCCCTACACTAGCATGCATGCCAAATGCCACACATCTTTGTGATGAGGACTCCTCTATACCTGTTTGTGCTTGTGTTCCCTGTGAACACAGTAAAGTCAATGATTAAGAAAGAACTACTGCCTTCAGAACTGCTTTGCAAGGAATTAGAAGGCCTTGGGGAGACAGTTACCTCTTCGTGGGCATTGGCAGGAAGAGTCAAGAAAAGTCTCTTTGTATTGGGTCCTGTACCTCCTTGTGGGGCTTGGATATCAAAGGTTATTGTCTTCAATCGCCACCTTCCTTCCTGAAACACAAAATTTAGGACATAAAGTGAAGCTTTCTAAGAGAGGAGAATAGAGATTTGTTATTCTGTTTTTAATTAAAAGCCCAAAATGGCTGTATTGATTGGGTTGACTCCACCAGAGACGTAAGCATTTTCTGCTCTCTAAAGATGCAATGGAATAAGCTGTTTCCTAAAATCTCCATCCAGTGATCCCTCCTCCGCATGGACTAAATGAACACTCGACAGGGCTACATTCGCATCATACGAAGTGTTGGGCCAAAATCAGTGGTTTTTTTGTTTTGCTTTTAAACGTAAAACTCTTTCTGTAAATGATTGGAATCTTAAGCCAAAGACAAATATGTAGAGAAGACAATGAGTTATTTCTTTGAAAAGAAGTTGAGGACTCAGAGTCCTGCCTACTTGGCTCCATCTTTTACCTACTGTTGTGGCCCTTCAGTACCTCCTTGTGTAGATGACTTGTTTCAATTCCGAAATTCTATAAATGTTTCATTGCAGTGGGAGTAATTGAAGGCCATGAATGAGAAGTTTTTGCCCAAACCAGCCCAGTTAGGTCAGGAGTTTGAGGGGAAGGTCTGACCACATCTTAGTTATCTGAGAAAAAGTAGACCCATTTGTAATAGAAAAGGAGGTACAAACTTTGAGTTATATTATATAGCATAGGAAATATAGTCAATAATATTGTAGTAACTTTGTACAGTGACAGGCACTAGACTTATCGTGGTGATCACAGTGTAAAGTATACAAATATCAAATCACTATGTTGTACACCTGAAACTAACATGATATTGCATCAACTACCTATATATATAAAAGCCTAATATGCTAAGTGTCCGACCAATCAGTCGACCGCTTCACCAGTCGCTATGATGTGCATTGACCACCAGGGGGCAAATGCTCCGACCAGTAGATTAGCTTGCTGCTGGGGTCCAACCGATCAGGACTGGGTGAAATGGGCCGGACACGCCCTGGAGCTCTCCCTCAGTCCCTCCCTGGACTCTAAAATATTTTTTCTAATTAATTTCTTTTCAATGTGCACGAATTTGTGCACTAGGCCTCTAGTATTTTAATAATAAAAAATACTGTTACATTCTTTTTCAAACAGGTCTTGTAATTATAATATTGGTAATATTTTTATCTAGAGAGAGAGTAAAACGGCTACTATTTTCCTAGATGTACCAGCCCTTTACCTTCTTCACTTTCTGAGAATTGTTAACTTAATAACAGTTTGGTCAGTTTTGTTTCTTTTTAGACCATGCATTTTTTTTTCTTCCTTTAACCCTGAACATGCCAGTTGTGTTTGACCACAATTAGTTTCGTAAGAGAAAGGATGTTCTTTTTTTCCTATTAATAAGAATGATAAAAGGAATCATAGTGAGCATTTACTAAGTACCAAGCACTGCATAATTTTTATGTGTCACCTTGGCTAGGTACCCAAGTGTTTGGTCATATTTTATTTTGGATGTTTCTGTGAGTGTGTTCTTTGGATGAGATTTACATTAAAATAGTGGACTTTAAGTCAAGCAGATTCATCTTTATAATGTGGGTGGGCCTCATCCAATCAGTTGAGGGCCTAGATAGAACAAGAGGCAGACCTCCTCCCAGCAAGAGGGACTCCCCAGCAGACGGCCTTTGGACTTCGCCTGCAACATTGCTCTTACATTTGGCTGCCTTTGGACTTGCCCTGGAACTATTTCCTGACTGCAACCTGTCAGCCTCCCCTATCAGATTTTGAACTTGTCAAGCCTCCACACTCACATGAGCCAACTCCTTAAAATAAATCTCTCCCTATAGATACCTATTGGTTCTTTTTCTCTGAGTGATACACATTGCAATATGTATTTTAAATATATTAATTAATTTATTTACCTAATATTGTCAATAAGCCTATGATGTTTGAACACAGTGCTTTAAGTGGTATTACTATTTCACTGGAAAGGGAATGAGATAAAGCGATTTGCCCGAGATCTCCCAGCTAGTAGGTGGCGGAGCCATGATTCTAACCCCCAGTTTGTGGCCTGGGTCACTTTACCGCACTAGCCAGCCCTTGACATGTTTCGGTGTTAGTGATACTGAACAGGCTCAGCGCCAGCCCATCTGGACTCTGTCTTTGATCCAGACCTTTCCTCCTGTCAGGGGCTCCTGAGAGTCTGCGTGGTGTCTGCCTGGGAGCCTGCCACACCTGACCCTCTCTGGCCCCTCAGGCACAACTCTTCACTCGCTGGGCCTCCGCTTCCTCTTCTACAATAGGAGGACAGTCGCCCTACCCGCTCGTGTGAAGATGAAATGCGAGCGCATCGCATATCTGTCTCACTGTGGGTGCTCCTCCCCTTCCCATCATGCTCTTGGGGGACTAGAAATGACAGCAGTCACTACAGCTGGGTCTCCTTATAGAGGGAGTCCCTCTGTATGCCACTGTCGTCGTCTGCCAGGCTACCTAACAGAGTGCCACAGGCTGGTGGCTTAAACAACAGACATTTATTTCTCAAAGTTCTAAAGGTTGGAAGTCTGGCAGCAAGGTGTCGGCAGGTTTGCTTTCTTCTGAGACCTCGGTCTCCCTGATCTGCAGATGGTCGCCTTCTCGGTGTGTCCTCACGTGGCCTTTCCTCTATGTGCACACCCCTGGCGTCTCTCTGTGTGTTCAAATTTTATCTTCTTAAGAAGACACCAGTCAGATGGGATTAGGGCCCATCCTAATGGCCTCATTTTGACTTGGTCACCTCTTTAAAAGGCCCTGTCTCTACATGGAGTCACATCCTGAGGTACTGGGGGTAAGGGCTTTAATACATGGATTTGGAGGGGGATATAATCCAGCCCTTAATACCTCTTACCCCTCAGGGGTCAAGGTCTTGCTGCCCAGGGCCACCCATCTATCTGTACCTCTCACTATTGAGATGATGCACAGGCCATTTTCTGCCTGGCTGTTCCCTCAAGCTTTCTGCCAGTTTGGCACCATTTCTTTAGGATTGTACTAAGAGACTAGCTTAGCTGATCGGAAATTAAAGGCAAGAAGCTCACTCAAGTTCTATGAAGTTGTCTTTGTCTAATGGTTATGGGAAGCCAATCAGAGCAAGTGTCAGGCACATAGGAATTGCTTCATATTCTCAATCTGTAAACTGTACCTCCAATCCCCGCCCCCTCCCCACACCAAACACACACACACACACACACACACACACACACACACACACACACGCACTCACGCACACCTACTAGAAAAATACTCCAGGAACAGGGAGGCATTTTGAAGTATACTTCAAACAATAATTGTGTGTGTGTGTGTGTGTGTGTGTGTGTGTGTGTGTATGTGTGTGTGTGAGAGAGAGAGAGAGAGAGAGAGAGAGAGAGAGATGCTTAGGAAAGTAGGGTCTCATGGTACAAACACAGTGACTTAGAAGAAACCCAAGTGACCCATGTCCTAGGAAGAGGGCGAAGGAGGGCAGGTACCGGACCCTGGAGCCCTCTGGGGTTCCCCGAGGCCCATTGTGAAGACTTACGTCATGTCAGCGCCGTAGTCAGCATATTGAAAAATCTCACTTCCTTTGGCTGGTTGCCTGCTCCCAAATATGCATGACCCATTTTGGAGAACAAATGGATTTCCCAACGCCAAGAATTAAATTTTACAAAACTAGATAGAACATAGACCTCTGCTTTATGTCATTCGACATCACTTCATGAAGATGTAAAACCAAATTACTAAAGAGGAAAGTGCAAAGAGAATAATTGGATATTTTGGAGGAAAAAAGGAAACCTATAGGAAAAAGACCAGAGTCTGAGAAGTTGTCTCCTCTCCCCCTGACTCCCCCCTTTTTCTTTTTGTCTGTTAAGTGACATTTAGAGTGCAGACTTCTAGAGCTGAACTTAAACAAAGAATAAAGGGAACAGAAAATCAATGGGAACCACGTCTTAATGAAAGCTTTTCTGAAACAGTCCCAGAGACCAGAAGGGACGCATTCGGTATTGGATTTCTGAAAGTCGGCAGAAAGGCCCGGAGCTCGTCAGGCAGTGACTGATGCCCGCCATCCGCGGCACGGCCACTCCTTTCCTCCCTGGAAGGCTCAGGCCAGTCCTGCCTCCTTCAACAAGCTCTCCATCACGTTCATGCAGTCAGGACTCCAAATGGGGCATGATTCTAATGTGAATAGCTATTCCAGGTAGAACTGATTCGCATGATGCAGGAGCTTGGCAGCTGTTTAATTACTTTAGGGTAATGATGCAAATCTCTGTGAGGGGCCGGTTCTGGCATCGAGGGCTATTATGTGCGATAATTAATATGATTAAGTGTGCTGCTTTGCAAACTCTTTTATTCCCCCTCTCTGTCCTATTATGTGGGGCTTGTCTTCTGAAACCATTGTTTGAGCAAAATTTCCTTCCCCTCGTTTCCCTCTGTGGGGCAGGATATATCTCTGAGAACACAGGTATCTTTATTTATTGGCCAAACATATCTTCTGGAGACTTTTTGCCGAGATAAAGCAAGAGGAGGGACTTATTTGCTTCCTTTGTCCTTCTCTTGTTTCCTTCTTTCCTTGCTTGCTTACTGTTTGCTTTGGCTGCCTTTCCCACTTTGTGTAATTTTATGGCTCTTCAAATGAATTCAAGGTTCTGAGCGCAGATGCGAGGCGGTTCGCCAATAATAATAACCAACTTACATTTTGATTGTTTGCTGTGTGCCAGCAATCACTGTAAGTGCTCTCCTCGGCTTACTTCATCTCATCCAGACAACTGTATCATTTCCATTTTCCGGATAAAAATAGGAAAGTTGATACGGACTAGGCATCTTGTCCATGGGAGCAAAGCTTGTAAACGATGGCACAGGGAATAAAATTGAGGTGGTCCCCACACTGGGAGCTCTTCCGTACTAACTTCTATGAAATCTGGTAGTTGTGAAAATAACCTCTCTCTTTCTCAAAATAATAGTCATTTGTACAACTGATCTCCTGCAATGTACACATGTTGAGGGTTTATTTTGTGCCCAGACCGTGTTGGAAGCTCAGGGCACAAGACACAGCCCCTGCCCTCAAGTGGTTAGTCCTTCTGGAGGTAATTACAGTAGCACGAGGTGACTGCTATGATGGGAAAGCACAGAAAATATTGTTTAAAATAATGTGAATATGTCCATCGTAGGGATGTAATGTGTGCCTGAGAAATCCCAGTTAATTCCAGTCACTGGATTACTTCTGGCAAAAGACTGAAGATAAGTCAACGGATATTACATAGACAATACCCTTACTATTATCGAACATTAACAATCACCGAACATATCCAGGGGTCCGGGGAGGGTTCCTAGAATCACATAGACTGACTTCAAGTTTTTATTGGGTTCCTGATTAGCTGTGTAACCTTCAGCATTTTACTCACACTCTCTGAAAGGGGCTGGGGGTCTGGCCTCCTCTGGCTGTCTAGACCAGGGACAACAAACTTTCTTAAAAAGAACGATAGTAAATATTTTAGTCTTTGCTGGCCACGCGATATCTGTCACAACAACTCGACTCTGCCACAGTAGCACAAAAGCAGCAGGACAATATGTAAATGGCCAGGTGTGGCTCTGTTCCAATGACACTTCATTTATAAAAACAGATGGCTGGACCCAGGCTCAGAACATGAAGTGAGATGTGAAAAGGAAGAGCTGGCCAGGTGGCTCAGTTGTTTGGAGTGTTTTCCCGTACACCAAAAGGTTGCAGGTTTGATCCCCAGTCGGAGTGAGTGCGAGAGGCAATCAATCAATGTTTCTCTCTCTCTCTCTCTCTCTCTCTCTCTCTCTCTCTCTCTCTCTCTCTCTCCCTTCCTCTCTTTCTGAAAATCAATGAAAACATATCCCTGGGTGAGGATTTAAAAAAAGAAAGGAAAGAAAACCCCAATATATATAAAGGTCTTTGGTTAACTTCAGAGACTCAGAGACTCAATCATTGTTCACTTTTCCTCCTTCTTCCAATTTATTCCATTAGGCTGACGGGTCACAGAGATGCGCACAAACACCGTATCTCTCTTGAGGGGCTCATGGTCCAGTTGTGGCGACAAGACATAGAGAATATAGAGAGAGCAATACAATTTTGCAAGTGTCAATCATAAAGGAAACAGGGCAATTCACATAAAGTCATAGGAATTATGTGAAGGGAACAGCTGCCCCTGGAGAGATGGTGATGGTTACGTGAGGAAAGAAGGACTTCCAGGTGACTCAGAGAAGGGGGTGTGCTACGTATTTTCAGAGGAAGCTGAGCGGACTGTCTGCAGAAGAAGGGGTGCCTCTGAGGAGTGAGTGGAGGCCACAGGTAGGAGGGGAGGGAGAGGTTCCGGAGTCCATTTTATTCTGTAGATGTCAGTCTGTGTGCTACTGAGGGTTTCGAAGATGACCGAGGAGGCACTCCACAGATATTTGTTGAACAACTTGATGCATCTGAAGGGATTTGCATGAGGGCTGTGGAGAAAGTGGCCACAAAAGATGAGGGATGAGGATTCAGACCAGGGTGGCGGCAGTTCGAATCGGCAGGAGGGACATCTGAAAAAGACACAGTGAAGGAAGCCTTACAGGACCTGACGACTGAGTGCAGGTAACAGAGGGGACTGGTTGGAGATGAGGCTGACGTCTAAGTCGGGTGGCAGGAGAACAGAGTGGCTGCTGATGGAATAAAGGATGTCAGGGAGGCAGCTTTTTGGAGGAAGCATCATAAATGAAGTCTTAAGTGCTTGACTTTAGAGTCCCTGAAGGACATCCAAGGGGAAATGGTTAGTACAATAACGGGGGATCAGGAAAGAAATGGCATCTGGAAGCAGATATTCGGGGATCAGCCTCGGAGAAGTGATGGCTCAGCAGATGGGTGAAGTGTTGATACTGGACCAGCTCTGAAGATCAAAATAAGGACGTGGTGTAGGGACACAGTCAGAGGCAGAGCTCGCCTTAGAAACCCCAAAGCATCTCTCTAGTTCATCCAAAATATTAGACAAGAAAAGCCCTGAGAGACTGGGAAGGGCCCACAGCACTTTTTTTTTTTAATCTAAAAACAACGCTCAGTAAAATAATTAAATAAACCCCGAGATTCTGATGTTAAGAAACTTTCCCCATACAATCCCGAAGAAAAGACACCAAGTGCTAACTCCTGAACTATTTAAGCTCTGATACCTAGACCTACTATGGTGCAATCTCATCAACTTCAGTTACTCCAAGGCTGAGAAATGTGTCAATAGTAATGACCAAACAACTCTAAGACAGTCTCAGCACATTTCCAAATTTCAGTTATTACTTAGCAAAGCTGCTTTCAGATATAGATCCTAATGTGTTGCTTTGTGAAATAACAAAGCGTGTGGTAAATCCTGAACAATTCTCAGTAGGTCTCAAGTTGAGCCATTTCTCTTGTCTTGCACCTGCCTCATGTTTCTTCTTACTGCTCCTGTGAGGAAGGGAATTCCCCTTGACTAGGAAGAGAAGTGGTTCATGGAGCAAGAGCAAGAGAAATGGATCCTTCTAGAATAGCATTGTCATTATATTTCCTCTAAGTAAAATCAGAAAACTGTTACTCAGAGGCATTTACAAATCTGGCTTTGGTAGACACCAACTCCCTAGTAAAGAGGTGAGTGGTGGAGAAAGTGTTGCCATCTAAAATAGTTTTTGAAGGGGTTGTTCATTTTCTACTTGCCACTTACCTATTTCTTGAAGCCAATGAAATGCATAGTACTTATGTCACTGCAGGGCCAACAGTCTTTCTTGGGAATACATAACAGTGAATAAACAAACAAACATAGTATTTGTAAATCTAGCTCCAGAGCTTGCCAAGTCCATATTTCTAATTTTTTAAAAAAGACATTTTTTAAAAATAATTTTTAAACTTTTTTTATTGATTTTTAGAGAGGGAAAGGGAGACAGAGAGAAAGAGAGAGAGAGAAGCATCAATGTGAGAGAGAAATATTTATGGGCCGCCTTTTGCATGCGTCTCTACTGGGGTCAAACCCATAACCTGGGTACGTATGTTCTCTGACCAGGAATGGAACCTGCCACCTTTTGTGTATGGGATGACGCTCCAACCAACTGAGCCATACTGTTCCAGGCTATTTATAACTTTTTTAAGAGAGAAAACTCAGACCCAGAGAGGATAAATGACTAAAACTGACTCAGCAAGCAAGCCAGAGAATTCGGTCGAGAACTCGAGTCCTGCTCCCAGTCCTGGAAGTTAAGTACATCTTTGTTAGAGATGCACTTTGGCCAGGAGTGGATTCTCATTTCCCTGCGGGAATTGGTAAAGAACGTGTAAGCCACAACCACCAGAAACACTAAAAAAAGAAGGATTTGTGTTGAGAATGCATGCACCATGCCCATCTCTTAAGGACACATTTTAAGGGTTGGAGCAGTGTCAGAAAGCTTTGCTAGGGACCTGGTGGCAGGGGGCAAAAGCAGAAATCCTAAGAGAGCCAGGCCTAATCCCTTTCACTGGGAACGCCGAGGGGACCCAGAGGCAGCCCTGAAACCTTGGTTTTTAAAGCAGTTATCTGCAGACATAATGCCCTTAGTTTGATCAAAGGGCCGGGCCACACAATCCCCGGGAACAGGAAGGCTGACAAGGGGGAGGGCCCTTTGTCCGATGCCTGGAGGCCTGGAATCCGGATGCCTTGGGGGGCGGGGCTGCTGGCCATTCCGGAGGGATGGAGGCCCCGCCTGTCCCCTGCATTCCTCCCGCTGCCCTCCGCTGGTCCCCCACATCGAGAGATGGGTCCGAGCCCTGCCCACTCCCCACCCTGTCTCCTATCAGTTTTCTTCAGCACATTAATAAAAAGAATCCCCCAACCCCATAGGCTTGGCTTGAACTTTTGCTGTTTAATTCTGCCATCAGCAAAGGTAAGCGCCCCAATTTAACTCTGAGTCTTCCTCCCACCATGTGGTTTCCTAAACAAATAGTTCATGTACCTTCAGGTCACATTCTTGACCTGTTGATTCAGGTGCCTGATAATTTTGGGCTAATGACAGTCCAGCAAGCACACTGGTCACGGCTCCCCCACCCCGCAGGCTCCCCCTTTCCTCTGTCCCTCAGCAGCTTTCCCTGGGCCCATGTTTTTCCCCCCTGGCCTCTTCCCCATTAATTGCTCTCTCCCTGCAGCCTTTCTTTATCAGAGCGTCTGCTCTGAAGGCTTACACTTCAGATTCCTGCCCCTGGTGCCCTTGGCCTGTTCATTATTTAATTTTTTCCCAGTCCCCTGCCTGTCAGGCAACGTCTGCACACTGTGATGGTTTTCATGTTTGAAAGTCTCCAAACGCAGATTGCAGTCCTGTAGATAAGCTTTAAAAAAATTATAATGAGGGGGGGGGCGCGCGCGCGCACACACACACACACACACACTCACTCACTCACACACACACACTCACACACACACTCACTCACACACACACACTCACACACACACTCACACTCATGCACAGGAGTTAGAAAAATGTGCTTTGGACCCACCCACATTCTTAGAAGCACAGAATTTCAATGATGAAAGGGCTTTATGCACTGCCCTTTGGCCCTGACAGCAGCAGGACTGTGAATGCCCGCTCCCCTGATTGGCAGGTGGTTGGGAAGGGTATCCAGCCAGCCAAACAAATACATAGAGAGTACCTTCTGGAGGCGTGAACTAAACTGGCTGAAGGCATTGGCGAGATCCCGTCTGGCTGAGGGGCTGGATTATCACAGAATGAGGTGACACTCTCTGAGAGGAGCTAACATGGTCGTGAGTAAAGTCAGAGTAGTCAGGAAAGAAGAGAACAGACTGGGCCTCTGAGGATGAGTGGCATTTGGATTTAGGAAAATTCTTCCTCTGATTTTTTTTTAACTCCTACCCTTCAGATATATTCAGCATTGTTATGGGCCATGTTGTGTCCCCCAAAATTTATATGGGGTGTCCTAACCCCCAGTATGTCAGAATGTGACTGTATTTGGAGATAGGGTCTTTAAAGAGTTACGTAAAATGGAGGTATTTGGGGTAACCCACTATGACTGGTATCCTTGTAAGAAGAGGAAATGTGGACACAGGCACACAGAGGGAGACCAGGTGCAGACGGGGAGAAGGTGGCCCTCGGTAGCCAAGGAGAGAGGCTTCAGATCAAACCAGTCCTGCCCACGCCTTGATCCCAGACTTCCCGCCCCCAGAGCTGTGAGAAAGCACATTTCTGTTGAAGCCACCCAGGCATGCGGTGCTTTGTCACGGCAGCCCTAGCGGACTAACACAAGCACTGAGATCTCAAGGTGGCATTAGTCCTGGATGGAAAGTGAAATTTATCAGAGGCAGATTTCTGGGCAGGAAGTGGTTCTTCTGTCCCTGTGTGGGCTTCCAGGCACTTAATTCTTATTGGTTGACAAGCAGTAGATGTTCAGCCTGTGCTCACTGGGCACCTACTTCAGGACCATCGCTGCGCTAGGCCAATAAATGACTGTGTCTCGGTGCTGGATGAGATGAGCATCTCTAACTGGCCACTGAGGCATGATGAGGGGTCCCCCAATCTATCTCCTCCCTAGGACCTAATGGCTACATTGTAGTGAGACTTTTCTTCTTTGGTTACTAGACTTATTCCTAAAGTGTTAGGTTTGTGTGGGTCAAAAAAATTGAACTAAATGCAATGTGGCTTGCTGGGTTGCATCCTGAAACAGAAAAAGGACATTAGTGAAAAAACTGAGGAAATCCAAATGACGTAGTTCAGCTAATAGTAATGTACCAATATGAATTTCTTAGTTTGCCAAACGTATCATGACATATAACATGTTGACATTATGGGGAAACTGGGTAAAAATATACAGAAACTCTTTATATAATCCTTGCAACTTTTTTATAAATCTAAAATCATTCCAAAATAAAGTGGGGGTTTTTAATGTTTGAATATTGGCAGTTTTACCAATAGATTAAAGCCCAGAAGCATTGTATATTAAACAGGCTGATTCAACCTTTTAATGATACAGTGGTAAGATTTATGTTTTAGCTGTAGATGTTTTCCAGTGATTGGTTCACTATTTGTACCTTGGCAGTTCAGACCCTGGATGCCTGGCCATCTAGGTAAGAGTGAGAACTAACTGAGTTGACCTTCATAAAGAGAGACCCCACCTGGCCAGCGTGGCTCAGTGGTTGAGTGTTGACCTATGAACCAAGAGGTCACGATTCGATTCCTGGTCAAGGCACATGCCCAGGTTGTGGGCTCGGGGGCATGCAGGAGGCGGCTGATCAATGATTCTCTCTCATCTTTTTTTTTAAATAATATATTTTTATTGATTTCAGAGAGGAAGGAAGAGGGAGGAAGAGATAAAAGCATCAATGACGAGAAAGAATCATCAAACCCGGGACCTTTCAGTCCACAGGTCAACGCTCTATCCACTGAGCCAAACCGGCTAGGGCTAAACTCAGTTTCTTGAGGACTCTATGCTGTTGGAATGACTGATTCCCTTTGTCCTTCTTGGCAGTCAGTGGACACTCAGCATGGTCTCATTCCAGGAGAAATGATGGCATTCAACCCCCTTCATCAGCTGAGGATCCCTCCTCTCTTCCCCACCAGAAGGATTGTGCTCTATCCATTGGGGGGGGGGGGGGGGGGGCGGGGTCTGGATTCTCATTTTAGAGGCAGCTTCCCATTCTACCCCTGGAACTAGTAAATTAATCCTAATCAAATCAATACTACACGAGAGACTTGTTTTGTTTGCTGACAAGCATTTAAACATTTTAAGAATTCTTTGCAGCAGTTTTGAATTGGGAAGCTTCACAGAAGTATCTGGGTATTTGGCCTCCTTTGAACTATTACAAAGTCTAGGAACAGAGACCTATGCTCATAGGGTAAAGCTGGGTTGGAACCGAGTAGCCACTGTGACTTTCCAAGGGGCCATGTCCTCTCCATTTCCCACGGTTCCCACACAGCCCTTCCATCCGTTTATGTGACTTGCCCAACAACTTTAAGCATCTGAGTTTGCAACCCTGGTCTAGATCATTGTCTTTCAAACTCCAGGTCATGACCTCTTTGTGAGTCATGAAATAAGTGCAGTGGGTAACCTGCGCTAAAGAAGGAAAAGAAGGAAGAAGAGGGGGAATAGAGAGAGGAGGACATAGAAACTACAGAACAGATCACCTGTAGTCAGGGTGAGTGTTACTTTGTGAAGCCTTTGTCTCAGTTGTATTTGTGTGCTTGCACAAGGCCCTCACAATGTAAAACATATTTCCTGTGATTTGCAATAAAAATGTTTGAAAGCCAAGACTGATGAAAATTTAAATAATCCAACCTTTTGGTTAACCAGTTAGTTTGCCATGTTTGCTTACTGCTTTTGTTTTGTTTTTCTTTACAAAGGAGGGTGGGAGGGATATTTGTTATATAAGCAAAACCACAGAATTTATACAAACATGATAATATGGATTCCTATGAATGCTGTAGAACAGCGATTTTCAACCAGTGTGCCTCAAGGATTTTTAAAACATGTGATACTTGACTATTTAGTCAGGAACGCTGACCTCTTTTCCCTTAGAGTGTCAAATGAAAAAATGACAACACCCAATACAATAGCCATCTGCTGAGAATGAAATCAAAATTATACCTTTTTTTGGTCAGATCAGCAAAAAATATACTTTTTGGTGCGCCTCAGAATTTTAGTAATTAGTTTATGTGTGCCGTGAGATTGAAAAAGGTTGAAAATCGCTGCTGTAGCAGGTTTGTAATAACAAAAATTAAAGCATCTAATTGAAATTAAAAAAAGAGATAAATCTTCTTGGTGTTTCTACGATCTATGATCCACCAGATTGCATAGTTGTATGATTCTAAGTTAGACCACATTAAATAATAGTTAGATTTATTTACATAGGTTACTAGGGTAATGTATACTCTAGACTAGATCAGCACTGTCCAGTAGTACGTTCTGTGATGGTGAAAGAATTCTGTGCCTGCCCTGTGTAATCTGGTAACCACTAGCCACATGCAGCTCTTTAGTATTTGAAATGTAGCGAGTGTGACTGAGGACCTGGATTTTTAATTTCAATGAATTTAAACTCAGGGAACCACATGTGGGCAGTGGCTGCCATATTGGACAACACAGCAATGGATTCTAGAACTAGTATGTGGAAAACAGGATGCGTCTGTTTCTTGTTTTCAGCACTAGAATGCCCATTGGTCTGACAAAACCATCATATTCGGGCACTGCACACCGAAGCCTGAGGGAGGCTAAGATCCAGTCTGCTAGGCATAGTTTCCTTTTTTTGGTCCAGATTATTGCGAGACACAAATGATCCAACTTGTAAGTGTGGACCCTCTAAATTCTTATCCCCATGGTGTTTGGTTCTCAAATTAAAAATTGCTTGAGGCAGATGGTGTGATTTTGAGGTATAAAGATGAAAAACTATCACTATTACTTAATTGTAATAATAAAAGTCATAAAATAGTAATAAGAATAGCAGCCACTTATGAAGGGCTCACTGTGTACCTGGCACTGAGATAAGTACTTTGTATACTGTCTCCCACTAACTCACCTTCATCCTGTGAGATAGGGGGTATCAGCCTATATAAGGAAACTGACACTGTGAAGGTTAAGTGGCTTATGAAATCACTCAGGTAGTGAGAGAGTGAGCCACAGTGTGAATCCAGTTCTGTCTGGCTACATACAAAGCCCCTACTGTCATCACCGTGGGGTCCTGGAGGGTGCTAACCAGTTGCTTTTCCCATCGGCCCATTATTTCCTTAATAAACTTGACCGAGATGGGCTGTTAATGGCAGTGCCGGGACCAGGGCCTGGCTCCCGTGACTCTGAGGTGAGGACCCTCCCTGCAGCTCCCTGTGATAGATGCTGCTTTGGCCACTTTGTAGGAAGCACTTTTTCATACTCTGGAGCCTCCTTCCTCCATAACATGAAGAATGTCTTGCTCTGTTGGTCTAAACACAAAAACAATAATATTCCATATGAAACCATTTTCTCTACCTACAAGTTTTTTAAAAAATTTCTTTCTAATTTTAAATGGGAACATTTTTATGTGCCTGTGGTAGGCAGAATAATCCCCCCTTCCCAAGATGACCACATCCTAATCCCCAAGACGTGTGGATATGTGACTTTATGTGGCCAACGGAACCATGTAGATATGAGTACGTTAAGAATCTTGAGATGGGAAGGTTACCCTGGACTATTCGAGTGGGCTCAGTAGAATCCCAAGGGTCCTTAAAGGCCAGTCAGTGAAGGAGATGAGAGGACAAAAGCAGGACATGCGAGTGACGCACCTGAGCCAGACGACTGGCTTTGAAGGTGGAGGGGCCCCCAAGCCAAGGAATGCAGGCAGCGTGGCGCCTGGCACCACCAATGTGCAATGAAGGAAAGACAGGGATCAGAATTCTTTTCACAGGTCCAGTGAATCCCAGGATTAAAAATGGCTGTAAAGAGACATCAAGTTCAACGACTGAGTGCCCCTTCTCCTCCTAGTCACCCACCATTTCCCCCAGAATGCCCAGCACCAATGAGACTCTGGGCTGGAACTGTTTGCTTTCACCAGTGTTTGTGCTTCTGAGGCTCTGCAGACCCTACGTTTAGAAGAGTGATTAGCCTCTGGGGCAGGGGCCCCAATAAGAAGAGAAATGGGGACTGAGAGGGCAGAGGAACCGAGGGGCACAAACAGGCCTAAGGTGCCAAGAAAGAGAGGAATGAATGTAAAAAAGAGGACCGTAAAAATAAAAAGAGATGTTCCCAGAAAAGAGGAGGGAAGGAAGGAGGAAGGAAGGAAGGAAGGAAGGAAGGAAGGAAGGAAGGAAGGAAGGAAGGAAGGAAGGGAGGAAGGAAGGAAAGGGGGGAGGGATGGATCTGGGATTTGAAGGGCTTCAGAAGGAAAGGTAGGGGAGGAAGAGAGACAAAAAGCAAAAGCAGTAGAGGGTCTAAAAGTAAACCTCCTTTTTTCCCATGATTGACGCTGAGTGCAGGGCTGAACTTCACTGGCCAGAGGCCATCTGCAGCCATCAGTCCGAGCCTCGCGCTGCTGGCCATGGTCAGGGGCGTTGCACACAGGGGACGAAGGCAGAATGCAGCCTGAGAGAGGGAGGGGCTCCATATGGTCAGAGGCTATTGCATTGTCTTGGCTATTTTTACACAAAGCTGCTATTGACATCCAAGTGGCTCCCTAGGACCCACGTTCACTGCCTGAGCGCAGAGGCCCCGCTTCAGTCTCAGGCCATTTTTGCAATTGTTTGAACGAGTTACTTTAAGGGGAGTTGGCCCTATGCCCAAATTTGTACATGATTTCTATATTTTTTAGGGCAGGGATTACCATTTAGTTTAATGCCCATAGCCAATTGGTTCTAGGTGACCTTTTCACCTCTTAATGTCACATCATAAAGAACTTAAAAAAGAAAAGAAGATATTTCTTTAAAGCATATTGAATATGAATGTATTGAATATGGAAGCATTTTGTGGGCATATGCATATATATAGGAGGCTTCCACATTCAATTTGCAGGAAACCAAGAACAAAGCATTGCAAGGTGTTTTCCAATCATCCAGATCCCCTCTTTCATTTCAAAGAGCACACCTCACAATAAGATGTATTTCAATAGCTTCTTAGATGATTAACCAACTACATGTAAATGGGTCCATCTCGTGTGGTTTTTAATTTTGCCTCTTTCAGTTGACTTCTGCACATATAATCACTCATATTTATAAGCTTTACCCAGAAAACTTTTAAACCGCATTTTCCCGTGTGGCTTTCCATTGTCCTGTCCACATGTGTTTGGTGTGCTGCTATTCCCCAGGGCTTGGGTTTTCCGCTTGCTCCGTTCTTTCTCCCTCAGGTGATACCGGGTGGTCTCAGCCACGTCTGGCCTCTAGTTATCACGAACAGCTCTGTTTTATGTTTTTCACACAGTTCACTTTCCCGCCTTGGCTCAGGGACAGAGATATTATTCCTTTCTCTTTCTCCTCCTCCTCCTCCTCCACTTCCTCCTCCTCCTCCTAATATGCCTTGTTATTTTTCATTGAGGATGGCATTTAAGTTTTCTCATCTTAGGTGTCAAATCTGTGCATAGTTGAGCAAACAGGAGAGCAAGTTTCAGGACTTCTCCATTCTTATTTTTTTAAAATAAGAGCTGAACTGTACCGGCCAGAGGCCATCTGCAGCCTGACGTTAGCGGACAGAGAGTGGATATGTTCTCATCTTCTCTTAGACAATTTATTTAACAGATACTGATGCTGTACTTACCAGATGCAAGGCAGCCGTGCTCAGCGCTTTCCAAACACTGATTAACTCAGTCCCCAGGACAACCCTATGAGGCTGGGGTTATTATGCTTCGTATTTTGTGTTGAGGAGATGGGGCACAAGGTGAGTCACTTGCATGAAGTCACAGCTCCGGTAAGCAGGAGGGGTGGGATTCAGATCCAGACAGTCAGGTCCTGCATCCAATCCGTTACATTAGAAGGAAAACGGGGCATGGTTTCCTGTTGAAGACGCGATGAGTCAGCTCAAGGTTTCCAGCACTAACACCAATTTTGTCTCTGTTTACATTAGACCCAAGTGCTTTCCCCCGACCCCCAAAGTACTTTATGAAACGTATTACAACTCACAGCAACTGCAGAGTCCTAGAATCCTGCTCAGGTATTTTATTTGCTTCCTTCCCTCCCCTGCCCCAAGTCAGACGGGCTGTGTTCATCATTCTGGGAAGTCTGATGGCATTTGTGTCTGTTTCACCATGTTACTCCCATCCCCTCCCTGGGGTCACTTTTCATGAGTTTTTTCAACATCTAAGGCCCGATTTATGTTTTGAGAGCCACACCCTTTTTGAGAAAATACACACAGATGCCATACATAAATGAAAGGTGACCTTTATCCATGACAAGAATTTTGATGAATTGCAGGAAGTCATATACTGTGCATGGAAAATAGTCTTTGATCTCCCCTGCCCCCCCCTTTTTTTCAATGTAAACCACTTCCCATGAAGAACAATCTGAATCTAATGAGGTTCTTTTAGTGGAGACTACAAAGACCCCAGAGTATCAGAGAATAATTCCTCTTTGCTGGTCTCTGATTGCCTCCTACTAATGGGGTGTGTATACTGGGGAGGCAGGAGGCTGAGGGCTCTTAGAGGGAGTGGCTAACAGCATTTAGTCAATGACTATTTCTGAGTTATAGAACCTGAGCTGGAGTCTCTATAGCAATGTTTTCAAACCTTAGCCTGGGACTCCTTAATGGACTCTGAGATCAGTGCTGAAAGAAATAAAAAAATAAGACGGTAGAGGAGAGTAGAAAACATCAGAATGCATGCCACTGGGTATGGGTAGACAGTGTTCCGCGAAACTTTCCTAAATGTGTGTGTGTGTGCAGAATGTGTAGATTAAGTTGCAATGAAAAATGTATCTCTTACTATGCATTCCATTCGAAACAACTTGAAATGGAATGTAGAATAGAACCAACTACAGCATTTTCTCTACCTTCTGAGAACTTAAACTATAAGCCATAGAGGGCAATTGTTAATGTTCTAAATCTATTAGGAATTTTGTGCAGGTGATCCTACAGGGAGGGGTCAATTGCTATAGGAGTGACTCTACCCTTCCTGCCCAGGGGAGTGCATTTTTGAGGTGAAGGCAAAGAATTCTGCAGAGAGAGGCCAAAGTTGAGGAAGACGTGAAGCAGAGCTTGCTCCAACCGCAGGGGCTGGCAGGACCAAGACCCCAGGTGCAAATGGCTGATGAAGGTACCGCGTGACAATGCGTTTCTGAACAGGTCCGGGTGTCCTCTGCTTTTCGAAAGTTCAAATTATGCCTCTTTGCTTTCAAAAAAAAAAAAAAAACCTGCAGTAGTACCTGCTTTCTCTCACTGAGAGAAGTCTCAAGGGGATGTTCGCTTTTATGAAAAAAAGGTGAAAACAGTGGTGTGTTTAGCAGCAGCGGTCATTACAGAGGCAGCGGCAACCAGCAGCGGCAGTGGCCCCGTCAAGCTCCTTCCCGGGAACTACACGCAGCATCTCGGCCTCAGGCCGCCAGGGCTGTGAGCAGTGTCCGCGCACCCGTGCTTTTCCTCGGCTTAATGTGTGCATCCCTCAGCGAGATGTGTCCTAAGAGCACATAAGGTGTTAGGCTCAGTGGAAAACTGGATGTGATTAAGCGTTTTGATCATGATGAACGAAATGAAGACACTGCGTGCATTGAACTTGCCTTGGTCCACCTCTCCTACAATTTACACGTAGGGAGAAAGAATCTTGAAAGCTGCCGAAGTTACTATCGCTTCCGCTAGTAGCAACGTGGTCTCTCCAGCAATGGGTAAAATGGACAGTCTGCTGCTGCTTGAGTGGATTGACTGATGTACAAAGCGTGGTGTAGAGTTGTCATGTCATTCCTGCTTTTGCTATATATTAGGGTGATATTAGGTTTCGTGTGTTATTTGGTATGATTTGGTAGGTTACTTTTGGGGTCTGGAAACTGCTCAAAAATTTTAAAATATCAATCATGTACATTAATCTTACAGCGCCTTCCTTTCATGACATTTCAGCGTACGAAAGGTTTCACAGGAATGCTCTGCTTTCGAATAGTGTGGGACACCCCCGGGTTCCAGGCCCATAGCAGGGCACTCAACATTGATCATGTACCTTGTTAATTTCATCCCTCCAAATGCTTTCTTGTCACATCCAAGGAGTCTTCGAAGTCTCCTGTGTACAGGAGAGAACAGGGTGAGGAAATGGACCTAGGGTAGCAAACTGAGGTCTGTTGGCTAAAACTGAGCCATACATGTGTTTGCTGGCCTGGTATTTTAAATATTAAGAGGTTTCCATTAAGAGTGGGATTTCTAGTTTCTCAAGAAAGGTCAAAAGGCCTGGCACCGCCGAGTTTGCACTCATGTGAAGTAACAATCGAGGGAGTGAGTAGTGAACAGGACCACCCTCCTGGGCTGTCCCCATGGGAGAGCCAGCAACATATTTGGCTCTTTCCATTAAAATTAAATTCAAAGGCCCAGCCGGTGTGGCTCAGTGGTTGCGCATCGACCTATAATCAGAAGGTCACGTTGCAGTTCTCGGTCAGGGCACATGCCTGGGTTGTGGGTTTGATCCCCAGTAGAGGGCATGCAGGAGGCCGCCGATCAATGATTCTCTCTCATCATTGATGTTTCTATTTCTCTCCCTCTCCCCTCCTCTCTGAAATCAATAAAAACATGTTTAAAAAATGAAATGAAACATTCAGTTCTTCAGTGACTGTAGCCACATTTCAAGTGTTCAATAGCTACATGTAGCAGGTGTCTACCATATCGGACCGCACAGGTATAGACCATTTCCATCTGCACAGAAAGTTCTATTCGACGGTGTTGCTTTTAGACCCTGTGCTCCCACTGCTTTCTTACTGGGCCAGTGCATTCTTTTTGTTACCTGCCCCATTCTGTGGCCATTTCTATTGGCAACTCCCATAACACAAGCCTTAGGTTAGGTTGGCTGAAACTCTGTGACTTAATCTTGGGAAATGAAACCTATAGCAATAGAACAATAGACCACAGACTCACTGAAGTGCTTGAACTTCAGGTTGTGTGTTGTGTGTGTGTACGTGTGTGTGTGTGTGTGTGTGTGTGTTTGCAAAGCAAGAAGGACCTAAAAATTAGAAACTATATATGTAAATGGTGTCTTATAGAATTACTACTAGAATAGAAGAAGAGTGGGTTCGGTTAGAGTTCTTTACTACAGGGGAAAACTATAGAAACATAAACCTTATTACCTGTTGTCTACAACTATAGATACCCAATAGAGTGGGGGGAACACAACCAAAAGGACCAAATCTTATGAGAGTAACTAACAGCAGAGCAACAAGTAACTTTCCTACTTGGGAAAAAGCTAACATTCTCTTAGGATATGTGCAGCAGGGAAACTTCTGGCTCTGCCCATACATCACAGAATACAAGGGAGAAATGACAGCTTATTTAATCAATGTAGGAAGCAGTTGGGGCAAATCAGATCTGAGAGAATCATTTGGCTTAAATTGGCTGACAATTCTAAATTACGCATGTAATCATAAATAGCCCTATCATTTGTGCAGCACTGTCATTTAATATTTATCTTTGAACTCAGTAAAATCTCTCTCTCTCTCTCTCTCTCTCTCTCTCTCTCTCTCTCTCACACACACACACACACACACACACACCTTTAATTTCTAAGAGCATAATGTAGTTTTCAGGAACCTAGGAGGGAAGCATAGCTCTTTTAAAAGTTATTACATGTTAACAAATTTGGGATCCATGTTGTAATTTTGCAAATTTAAAATTTTATTTCTTCTGACTTGGTTAACTTGTCTTATACTCTCTTGCTGCGGGAATGCATGGAAAATATGAGAAGATCCTGAAAGAATTGTTTTGGCAGCAAGAACTTTTTTTTTTAACCTGCATTTGTTCATTGTCGTCACTACCTACATTTTTCCAGGTTCACATATGAAAGTCATTATTCCTCACTTCAGGAAGTCCATTTTTAAAGGTCAGTTTGGCTTCCAAAGATGCAGCATCTCAAAGAAGGTCAGCCCACACTAGGAGCCAGCGGGCAGGAGCCCTGGCCTCGGGGTAATTTGTACTTTCCTGGTTTGTTACTTCTTGGAATTTGTGCTAGAGTCTTGGGAATAGGAGCTGTGTCCCACCCAAAAGGGGATGGTCTGTCTCTAAGCCCTAAGAATTGGCTCACAAATGGAGGAGCAACACCCCGGGCACAGCTCAGTGTTCCTGTAGTCAAGACCAGATGCTCCAACTGCAGTGCCTTTTATAGGGGCAGCTACTTTCTTGCCCCTGATGTGTGACCTTAAGCAAGTCTTTTAGCATCTGTGTCTGTTTACTCAGGTGTATGGAGGGTTTCAACAGAACCAGTCTCCCTTTGGATCAATTTAAGAATCATATGTTCTCCTTATTGGATCTACAGCATGGTCACTGCAACATCAATCTTTAATCTAAAGCCTCAATAGAATTAGGATCAGTGTTCTGCTTTGGAGAATTAAACAGAAAACGTTCACATTTGCACACATGGTGGGAGTTAAGTCTACTAAAGAGCCAAACACCAGCGCTTCTCAAATTGTAGTGGGCGCAAGAGTCATTTGCGGGGAGGGAGGCCTCATTTAAATGCAGATTCCTAGGTCTCTTCCTCAGGAGATCCTATCACAGGTTTGGGGTGGTGCTGAGAACCTGCTCTAACAACCTCACCAGGTGATTCAATGTCCAGAGGCGATAGGAGAAAGTCTGGCTCTAAGTTTTGAGATGGACAGCGATTGTAACAGTCTTGATCAGCAGGGCACTCAACATTGATCATATACTTGGTAATTTAATCTCTCCAAATGCTTTCTTGTCACATCCAAGATGGATGTCAAGCTTTCTTTTTTTTTTTCTTTATTGATTAAGGTATTACTTATGTGTCCTTATCCCCCCATTGCCCCCCCACCCCTCCACTCATGCTCTCACCCCTCTGGTGTCTGTGTCCATTGGTTAGGCTTATATGCATGCATACAGTCCTTTGTT
>NW_005871096.1:5879619-5882258 GCF_000147115.1 Myotis lucifugus
AACAATGAAAATCAAAAGTCGTTCAAGGGCAGACAGCCAGTAACTTAGTGGTCCCTGCTGCCAATCCTCTATGGTCTCACTCCACACTCTATTGTCAATATCTGTTGACCTGTCTGTCCTTCCCTCCACCCCCATCTCAGGGAAGCAATTATGGCTTCCTCATCTGTTCCTAGCTCCAAGCACAGTGCCTAGTGAAGGGCAAGGAAAGGCCAAGATGGGGGCAACATGCAGGCTGAAGGACAGGAAGTGGCTGGGCCACTTGCTCCCTAGCCAACTCCTCTTCTTCCTTCTGGCTCAAAGGACACTTCCTCAGAGAGGCTTTCCCTGCTCCTGAACTAAATTTGCCCACTCTTATTCTTCTTCTAGAATACTCTATCCTTTTTCCATTATAGCACATAACAACTGGTAATTATAGGTTTATTGGGTTCCCTTCTTAATTATTTTTCTGTCTCTTCAACTAGATTGTAAACTCCATGGGGCAAATCCATGTCTATTTTATGCTTCATCCAGAATCTCCCCATAGGTTGACAATACATATTGAATGAGTGGGAAAGTATGCCTAGTGATTTCCTTAGGCTATTATTGTAGATCCCTGCTCTACGCAGGAAGTCTCATTCCTGCAGTCATTCTCCCCCTGACGTCTTATCCCAGTTCACGCAGCTGGAAGGGAACTCCCATATGGATCAGAGTGACAGCTCTGATTGGTTATTTCCTGGGAACACCTGCCAATTGATACAAATGAAGTGTTTACTGGTTGACACAAGGTCTTAAAAGACGACACTGTAACCCTACATAGATAGAGATGAATTTATCCTGATAACTCATTTTTCAATGAATAAATCATAACAATGGCCCTCAGTTTTGAGCATTTACTCTGTGCCAAGTATATAATGATATCCACTCTTTATGGAGCATACGTGCCAAGCATTTTAAACATATTACTTCATTTAAGCCTTGCAAAACCTGAGACAGACACTGTTACTGTCTTCACATTACAACTAAAACTGAGTGTGGATAAGTTGAGTCTTTTGCCCGAAGTCAACAAGTAGTAATTGGTCACTGAGAATCACCTCTCTCTCTGTTTGACCTCAAAATTCATGCTCTCTTCCTTGCTACCCATTCCCAAACCTGCTCTGAGGGGGGAAAAGGGGTCCACTCATCCCCAGATGGACATGATGAGCAGTGCAGGTGAGGGAAGGAGAGTAAAGAAACATATATATATCAGGTTCCCACTTTGTATCAGGCATATGTGTCCTTCGTGGACAGGAATTATAACCTCCCTTTTATATGGGAGAAAAGAAAACCTCAGATGAGGTAAGTGACTTATCCCAATAGGCCAGACAGATAGGAAAGGTTCAAAGGGGCAGGTCCAAGCTAACCTAGGCTCCTCTTTCACATTTGATCTACCCAAATGTAAGCCTCTCTGTCTTACTCAGGTCTCAGACCTAAGGGACAATGCTGGACCTCCATCTTCTCATCCCTTGCATCCTTGCCTTGACAGAAGCACCTGCAGTGGTGTGGCTGGGTGATTAACTCTGCATAGCAAAGTGACTGAAAAATATAACAGTTCTGGCTCTGCCTTTATTCTAGAGTAAAACAAATTCTTTGTTGTGTCTCAAGAAAAGTAGCTGTTAACCAAACATATCTCAGAGTATGCAGCCTCAGGCATGGTTTTGTTTATCAGAAACCATGGAGGTGAGAGGTTTGCTGTTAGTGACAGGGACAAATGATGTTTGCTTTGCAGCTACACTTGAAGCATTAAAATATGGAAATTTTACATACTTTTCTCCCATCTTCCTTCCCTTCCTTCCTCCTCTTCCTCACTACTATTCTTCCTTCCTTCCTTTATTTTGAAGATCACATTAGAAGTTAAATGTTGGTTGCAGAATATTTGAACTTTGAACTATTTGACCTATTGAAAATAGTCATTGTGGAATGATTGATTCAACCATATGTTGATAGAACGTTTGACAAGAGCTTCCGTTGAACATAACCCAGAGGCATTTGTTTCTTGCCAATGGATCTGAGCTGGTATCCAAGGTTCAGTTCTGAATGTGTCCCAGAACTGTTCCCAAGAGTTCTGCCTTAGTCACTTGGGCTGCTGGAACAGAATACACAGACGGAATAGCTTATAAACAACAAAATATTTATTTGTCACAGTTCTGGAGACTGGAAAGTCTAAGATCTAGGGGTTGGCCAATTCAGTGTCTGGTAGGATCTACTTCCTGGTTCATAGACAGCTGTCTTTTTCTGTGGGGGAGGAGTGAGAGCGCTCTCCGGGGTCTGTTTTATAAGGACCCTAATCCTATTCATGAGGGCCCCACTCTCATGACCTCCCAAAGGCCCTACTTCCAAATACCATCACATTGGGGATTAGGTGTCAACATATCAATGGGGGGGGGGGGGGCGGGGAAAGGCAGGGCGGGGGACCGCACAAACTTTCAGTCTTTAGAAAATTCTCTCTCAAGAAATCAATAATTTCAGTTTTCAAGTTGGGGATCTTATCCCTCTGCCCAAAATTTCTTTGTGATTTCAGAGGGCACTCAAACTGTGCCAGAGAAACGCCTGGAAAGCAGAACATCCAGACTCTCACTCTAGGTATCTCTGCAGACTCTATCCCCAGCCCCTGTCTCAAAGCC
>NW_005871096.1:5882861-5965411 GCF_000147115.1 Myotis lucifugus
TTAATCTATGAGAAAGGAGGCAAGAACATACAATGGAGCTATTAGACAGTCTATTTAATAAATGGATCAGGGAAAATTAGACAGATACGTTCAAAGATATGAAGCTAGAACACCTTCTTACATCATATACAAAAATAAACTTAAAATGTATTGAATTAAATATAAGACCTGAAATCATAAAACTCATAGAAGAAAACATAGTAAAATTTCTGATATTTCTTTTAGCAATATTTTTCTGATATATCTCCTTGGGGAAGGGAAACAAAAGACAAAATAAACAATGGACTAAATCAAATTAAAAAGATTTTGACACAAAGGAAATCATCAACAAAACAAAAAGACAACCTACTGAATGGGAGAAGATATTTACCAATGATATACTTAATAAGGGGTCAATATCCAAAATTTATTAAGTACTCAGATAACTCAATACCAAGAAAAACAAACAACCCAATTAAAAAGTGGGCAGAGGACCTGAATAAACACTTCTCCAAAGAGGACATGCTGATGGCCAATAGACATATTAAGAATGCTCAACAGCACTAATCATCAGAGAAATGCAAGTTAAAACCACAATGAGATATTGCCTCATAACTGTCAGAGAGGCTATCATTGATAAATCAACAAACAACAAATGTTGGCAAGGATGTGGAAAAAAGGAAACCCTAGAGTACTGGTGCTGGGGATGCAGATTAGTGCAGCCACTGAGGAAAACAGCATGGAGTTTCCTCAAAAAATTAAAAATGAAACGACCTTATGACCCAGCGATTCCACTTCTGTATACATACCTGAAAAACCCCAAACACTAATTCAAAAGAATATATGCACCCCTATGTTTATTGCAGCATTATTTACAATAGCCAAAATATGGAAGCAACCCAAGTGCCCTTCAATAGATGAGTGGATAAAAAAGTTTAGGTACACATATACAATGGACTATTACTCAGCTATAAAAAAATGAAATCTTACCATTTGTGACAGCATAGATGGACCTAAAGGGTACTATGCTAAGTGAAACAAACCAGACAGAGAAAGACAAACACAATTTCACTTATGTGTAGAACCTAAAAAATAAAATAAACAAATAAACAAAAGAGAAACAGGCTTATAGATTCAAAGAACAGACTGATAGATGCCAGAAGGGAGGGGAATTGCAGGATTGGGTGAAGGGATTAAGAAATACTAATTGGGAATTACAAAATAGTCACGGAGATGTAAATTACAGCATGGGGATTATAGACAATAATATTGTCATAACTATGTTCGGTGCCACTTAGGTACTTGAAATATCAGGGGGAGCACTTTGTAAAGTACATGATTGTCTAACCCAGGGGTTCTCAACCTTGGCTGCACATTAGAATCACCTGGGAATCTTTTTAAAATCCTGATTTCTGGGCCTCAAGGTTTAACCACTATGCTGCACACCTGAAACTAATACAAAATAATGTTGAGTGCAAACTGTAACTGAAAAATAAAATTAAGAATATCCCACGGAATAAATATTATTTGGCAATAAGAAAGAAGGAAATTCTGTCATTTGTTACAACATGAAGGGAACTTGAAGGCATTATGCCAAGTGAAATAGGTTAGACAGAGAAAGACAAACATGATATGATATCACATATATGGAATTTTTAAAAGCAGAGTTCATAGAAACAGTGAATAGAACAGTGGTTACCGGGGACTGGCAGAGGGGGAGATGTTGGTTAAAGGGTACAAACTTTCGCTATAAGATGAATAAGTTCTGGGGATTTAAAGCACAGCATGGTGATTATAGTTAACAATACCATATTATACTAGAGGACTAATGTACGAAATTTGTGCAAGAGTAGGCCTTCTCAGCCCCGGCTGCCTTGTGGCCCCGGCTGCCTCACAGCCCTGGCTGCCTTGTGGCCCCGTGGCCCCACCCCCCACCCACTGGTCATTCAGGAAGGCCATTCTGGCTGTCCAGTCTAATTAGCATATTAGCTCTTTATTATATAGGACTAGAGTCCCAGTGCATGAATTCGTGCATGGGTGGGGTCAATCAGGGTGGATTGGGGCTGGGCTTGTCTGGAGGAGGAGATGGTGGGAGTTTGGCCGGCCAGCCCATCTTGATCAGGACCTGATCAGGGCCAGGCCGGCTGGGGTGGGGGGTGCGATCAGGGGCGGGGCGGCCCAGGGGGAGGGGCTGCAGGAGGTTGGCTGGCCAGCCCCACCCCCTATTAGGGTGGGGGTTGTGATCAGGGGTGGGGCCGGCCAGGGGGAGGGGGTGCAGGCCTCTCATGGTGGGGTGAGCCAATTAGGGGTAGGGCTGGCCGAGGGGAAGGATGAGGGGGCATTTGGCCTGCTGGCCCCGACCTTGATTGGGGTGGGAGAGTCTAATCAGGGGCAGGCCAGCCAGGGAGAGGAGCTGCGGGAGGTGGGCCGGCCAGTCCCACCCCCTGATTGGGTTGTTTCCCTGGCCACAGTGGGCATCATAGCGACCGGTCCTTCTGGTCGTTACGTCGTTACTGTCACTGACTTTTTATATTTATAGATACTTGCAAGTTGTTACAAGAGTAGATCTTAAATGTTCTCAACACAAAAAAAGAAATAGTAATTATGTGAGGTTGTGGAGCTATTAACTAACCTTACTGTGGTAATCATTTCGAAATATATAAGTATATCAAATTATTATGTTATACACCTTAAAGTTACATAATATTATGCCAATTACATCCCAAAAAATATCTGGAAAAAAATCCACATATGTCCACAAAAAGGCTTGTACAAGAACGTCTATAACAAGTTTATCAGAATGGCAAAAACCTGGTAACAAACCAAATGTTTCTCAACAATTTAATGGATAAACAAATTGCAGTATATTCCTACAAAGGAACATAACATGGCAGTGAAAAGAAACACACTACCAATATACACAACTAGATGGATAAATCTCAAAAGTGTTTTGCATCAAAGAAGCCAGACACAAAAGAGCACATGCAGTGTAATTTCATTTACATGAAGAGCTACAGGCAAAACTAAGCAACAGTGATAGAAATCAGAAGAGCAATTGCCTCTCAATGAGGCATAATTAATGGAAAGGGACACGAGAAAGCTTCCAGTGTTCTTTATATGGATAAGGGTGCATACATTTGTCAACAACTCATTCAACTGGACACTTAGAACCTGAGCATTTTATTGCATGTAAACAATCATATAAACATGAATTTGAATGCTTTAAACAGGACAGGGCATGCATTTTCCAGGTCCTGGCTATTTATAGTGTTACAGAAACGTGCATTGCTTCACACTGGTCCTGAGAGAGATCTAGAAATCAGGGAGCAGGGTGTGGAAGAGATCCTCAGAGGGAGAGAGTGGAGAGGGAGCCACTCAAATGGAAAAGAAACACAAATGAGAGAAGTTGAATATTCACTTGGCATTGGGTCTTACCCTGCCTTGGACAACTTCCCTTTTCTATAGGTCTTTTCTTTAAGGTGAGACTTTGAACTCTTCAAGGCTCGTGATGTGTCTTGTAAGCCTGTGCATTTCCCAAAACTCATAGCACAATCTTATGCAGACAGGTAGAGTTTGTTAAATATAGAAAGAGAGCTGTGATTTAGAATATTTTCCAATGGGCTTTATATGTCTTTCCTGGAATGGCCGGCTACAAATTACTATTTCCCAGAGTCTAGCACCGTATTTGGCACATAAAATAATAGATTTTCATTGATTAGCTAAAGTGTGCCCTACAGAGCAAAATAAAGGATCGCCTCTCAAAGCCCTATTGTCTCTCCTCCTCCTCCCCACTCCCTCCCCCTCAACCTCCCAGCAGTGGAAATCTTTAAATATGCTTTTTGTTGTTTTACAGCCGTTTGCATTTAAATTGGGTGTGTCACTATCACATTTTATTAGCTATTCCTCATACCAGCCCTGTGAGGTTAGTGCTGTTATCTGCATTTTACAGGCGAGGGCACCGAGAGGTGAAGCAACTTGCCCAGGTCGGGATCACACAATGAGCTGCTGGTAGAAGAGGGATTTGCACGCACAGCTTCCTCCTTTCCAGCCCGCTCCCCTCATCCACAGAGCTGTGTGGCCATGACCCTGATAATCACATGTGGATTTTCTATACTACACTTTGAAGACCATTTTAAAGGCATTGATTCCAGAAGAACGAGTTTGGATGGTAATTCTTTGGCCCAGTTATTTTTCCTGAGAATATTTTTTTTTTAGGTACTTAACTGGGCTGCCCAGACCCAAGATCTTTGAAATAATTCACTCTAGCCAGAGATTTGGCCTCATTCTTTCCTGCTGAAGTACCCTCCCCCGCCCTAGAAGTCCCTCTCCTTTTAGCAGCCTCCCAGTAGAGCCCACCCATGTAGCATAATCACTAAACAATATTTTTAATTACAGCAAAATAATTTTATAAAGTTCAAAGGGGCTCATTGTAATTAAGAAAAATGTAATGTGGTTCATGAACTTCCCTACAAGTAAGATGTATGTGAGATTGTGGGAATGTGGATATGGCTTTATTCTCTTTCCTGAGAAGGTCAAGCTCTCAGACAGTTATCTTTAAAAGGGAGTATATCCCTAATTACTATTCAGATTGGGAAATTGAAGCCCAGTGAGTGTAAGGAACTTGCCCCAAATTGAAGCTCAGAGAGTGTAAGGAACTCGCCTTGAGCATCCGGCAGTAACAACCCCGGCTCCAGAATCTCAGTCCTCCATTAAGACTGCAGCACCGATTATTATCTTGGTTCCTGGACTATGAATTTAGTTCGGAGAATTACACCCACAGGCTCTTCAACTCATATGATTCATTCTGAAGAATTGGTTTCCCCCAAAGGGTGTCCTGCCTCAAGGTAAAACTGCTAGTCCGGCCTTTTCTTCATCTTCCTAACTTGCTTCCCTGGAAGACACATGGCTGAGAGAACTACGCTTCTTTTGTCCTTTCCCTTCATGGCCGAAGGGCGTGTCAGCAGTTCCCAGAATTCCCAGTTCTGATAACTGGGCCCAATGTGATTAGCAATACACTCATTGCATCACCCACTAGCTCCCTGTGTGATACTGGATGATTCAATTAAGACAAGTGGTTCTCAACCTTGGCTGTACTTTAGGTTTACCCGGGGGAGCTTTTAAAATTCCCCATGACCATGGCCAGACCGAACCCTGGACCAATTAAATGCAGATCTCTGGAGGAAGGGCTCAGTCAAGAGTATTTTTTTAAAGCTCCTCAAGTGATTGCAGTGTGCAGCCAAAGTTGAAAATCACTGATAGAAGCGAGAGAAACAAATGCATACTGATCAGGTATCTGCCATGGACTGGAGTTTTACATGCGTGTGCTAGCGGTACTGTGTAACTTTTCTAAACATCACACAGCTGGGAAGTGGCAGTGTAGCTCTAAATCCAGGGCGTTATAATTCCTGAGGCATGCTCTCATCACAGGGGCAGGTGAGCTCCGGAAAGCTATCTGTGAAACATAGATGAAGTGACGATTGAATGGGGCGATTTTCATGAAGCACCTGGCACATAGTAGGTGGGCCTGAGTAATCTCTCTGTCTCATTACTCAGCCTGTTCTTTCATCTAGAGTGTTCCTCCTGGCCCAAGCTGTGGCATGACACCGAGACTTCAGGTCAGGGAACTTTGTGTTCACCCCAGCAGCTCTGCAGCTCTGAGGCTTTCTTTATACACTAACCATGTTGGATTGTAATTTCACTGAATGGAAATGTTAGGTTTTAGGGAGCTTAAATTGACAGAAAATATGTCCTAGCTATTATATGCATTTTATAGGTACTCTTAGCTTTATATATGTGTGTGTTTTTCAATGTTTATTGATTTTAGAGGGACAGAAGAAAGACAAGAGAGAGATTTTATTCCATTTATTTATGCATTCACTAGAGGCCCAATGCACGAAATTCATGCAAGAGTAGGCCTTCCTTCCCCTGGCTGCCGGCACCAGCTTCCCTCTGGCACCTGGGACCCAGGCTTCCCTCTGGCCACCGGCAGGCACCCAGGACCTGGGCTTTACTCTGGTCCCGGCTTTGTCTGGAAGGACATCCAGAATGATGTCCAGAATGACGTCTGGTCTAATTAGCATATTAGCATATATTTATTATTATAGATTGGTTGCTTCTTGTATGTGCCCTGAGCAGAGATCAAACCTGCAACCTTGGCATATTGAGATGATGCTCTAACCAACTGAGCTACCTGATCAGGGCAGCTTTACATATTTTAATGCTCTGCAGCCATTACTTTTCTCTTGTCATTCTGGGATGGATGATTCCCCATTTAACAGATGGGAAAGATGACTTTGGTGGTACTGCCCTGCATGCAGTTGAAACCTGTAACCAGATCATTCATCTGGTCATCACTCTCTTCACAGGACTAGAGCTGGGGGCCGTGCCCTAGTGATTCTGAAAGTTTTCCTTTCTTCTGATATATTTTTGAGGCTCACAAATCATTAACAATTTTTTTTTTCTGAATTGGTGGCATTCGATCAAGTATGACATGGATGGATGGGGGCAGGGGTTTCAAAACAAGGTGCCACTTCAAGGTAGGACCAGTGTTGGCATCTGTCAAGAAGGGAAGGCAACAACCTTGTCCAGAGGCCTCTGTATGCTCACAGGTACTGAAGGGTTTGACCAAAGCAATAACAGTAGACATAGGTAACGCTTGTAGGAGACACTTAGGCAAGGCATTGTCCTTGGTGCTTGTGTTCCTGTTTAGTCAGGACTCAAACCAGTCTGTATCCACAGTCTGGTTTCTAAGTCCAGTGCTATACTTCGGGAGCCACTGGTGGGCTAGAGGGACTCTCACTGAGAGAGTTGGGTTTTGCATCAACCCCCGAGGAGAAGAGAACTCGTTGCTGGCCATATCCTCCTTTGGTCCCCCTTTTCCTCCACATCACTGTCTACCAACTCCTCTGAGAAGCAAGGAACACAGGAGTCAAAGGTAGCTCTGGTTGAAAGGGAAGAGAGGGGAGGGACCAGACATCTTTCTCTTCTTCTCATGTTATTCTCTTATTCATTAAGTCTGCATTGAGTGCCACCCATATGTTGGACAGTTTTCAGTTCTTTGTTTATATATTAAGTCAGAGAAGTTGAGCCACTTGCTCAAGGTCCACTGCTCTAAAGGAGTGGGAGTAAATGTGAACCCAAACTTTTACAAACTGATGGCATGCAGTGCCAGGCCTCCCCCTTTTGGTACTTTCTACTCATTTTAAGGGATTTTAAGTAGAGATTTGTGGTAGAACATAGTACATCAAGAACACCAACATTAAGTTCTCATCAGGGAAAGGAAGTTCAGGAGCCTTAGAACTGGAGGCTCCTTTCTAAGAAGCCTCACTGTGTGTATTCATTTATGGCCATCAATGCTGGGCTGGGTCCTTGTCTGAATATTGCACTAATGTGTTTGGTCTTTGTCCTAATGGTGGTACCACTAAATGTTACTGCAAAGAAGCTCTAACATATTGATAGCTCAACACCACCAACTTTTATATTGCATTTCCACAAAGAGCCAAGGCGATTCCAGGTCAGGAGGGAGTGGGGGCTCTGCTTAAACACAGACCGACAGGAGCTGTGTCTTTCTCAGCACAGGGATCTGAGGATAACCTGTGCATTGATATTGAGCTGGCAAAAGAGGAAATGGCATGGAGGAATGGATGTGAGAGGTTTTTATGGGCCAAGCCTGGAAGTTGTGCTCACCACTTCTGCTCACATTCCATTAGCTGGAACTCAGTTACATGGCCATGCCTTAGAGCAGTGATTCCCAAAGTGGGCGCTACCGCCCCCTGGTGGGCGCTGCAGCAATCCAGGGGGGCGGTGATGGCCACAGGTGCATTTGTTTTAACTTTTTTTGTATTACCTTTCTATTCTGAGTTCAATAAATAGTTTCATAATTTCAAACTTCAATGTTTCTAATTTACACCTTTCTTTACTATATTTTACGAAAAAGGTAGAAACATTAATACATATATCTTTCTGTTTAATTGCTATTAAAATTTTTAAAAAATTAATTTCCAGGGGGCGCTGAGTAATATTTTTTCTGGAAAGGGGGCAGTAGGCCAAATAAGTTTGGGAACCACTGCCTTAGAGCGAGGGGGTTTAAGAAATGTGCCCAAGACGAAGAAGTTGTTTTTCTCCCCCTTTTCTTTTCTTTTGTTTTGTTTCTGTAGTTTGTTGTTGCTGTTTTATGGCCAGGGGTTTGAGGGCTGGGTTGCCAATGGAAAAAAAGATAAGATGAAGAATCTTCTGGAGTGGTCCATGTCCGTTAGTGGAGTGTTGATTCTAAGTGTGGAAACAATAACTCATTTTTATTGAGTACTTACATTGTATCAAATGGTACTAAGCCCTTTCCCAACCTGGTTGTATTTAATCCTGTAGCAGCCTTGCGCATGGGTTTTAAAGTGAATCAGCAGCTAGTTTCAGGATGATGTACTTCTGCTCTTCTGACGGTAATAAAGAGCAAATGTGCCCTGGCAGGTCCATTCTCCACCCTTCTTTCCCGTGTGTGTGTGTCCCTGAGGTTGGCTTTCCTTGGATGACCCATCCAGACTTTCTTGTCCTCCAGCTTCAAGTTGGATTTGGTCAGTGGGACTCTTCAGCAGGAGATCAGAGTTGGGTGTATTATTGTGTCCCAACTGCTCTGTGTTGGAGCAGGGGCTGTGCTCCTCTGTTGATGGCCAAGCTCCTTTCGGGCAGTTGCTCTCTCATGGCTACAGGTTCCCACAGGGGGACCCTCTTTCTGCCCCTTCAGGACTGGGATGACCATGGCTTCCTGCCCCCGATGATCCCTTGGTGCTTCCCCAGCCCTTGACTGGTCCCTTAACCTTCCCCATACCCTGTAAATAGTTCCCTCCATAAACCCTCTTTCCTACTTGTTCCTATAGGACTTGAGAACTTATACAGTGCCTCACTACCACCCCCTTTTAAACCTTTACTAATTATAGTATCTACTGTGGAGTCAGGAAGACCTAGTTATGATGCCCAGTTCATCACTTAATAGCTGTGTGATATTGAGCGAGTTGTATAACATCTTTGAGCTGTAGTTTCTTCATCCATGAAACAAAAGACAATGGATATATGAGAAGTAAAAGGAATAACATGTGCCTAGCCCAATGTTTGGCATATAAAAGGTGATGAACAGAAATTAAAAATGGCAAACAATGTCATGGAAATATGTCAAACTCAATAATTACATTGTTAAATAATCTATTACTGCCTGTTAAAGTGACAGACATTTTTAAAAAGGTAATAATTCCCAGTGTTGCCAATGATGTGGCGGAGAGGCGCACACTACAAGTAAAAGTATAAAATTTGGCAAAGCCTTTCTGAAGGGCAGTTTATCTATGGAATATAAAGCCTTAAATAAGTTCATTCTCTTTGATCCAGCAGTTCACATCAACTTTAGGAATTTATCCTCAGAAAATAATCCAAAGGAAATAATCAGACAAAAGATGTATCTACAAACATGTTCACACTATCATTGTTTACAACAGATAAAATTGAACATAACAAATGTTCAGCAACAGAGAACTGGGTAAATAAACGTTGGAACATCCATGCAGTGGCAGTGATGAATATGATTGATATTGAAAGATGGCCTTAACTCATTGGTAAGTTTTTAAAAAATCAGGTATAAAAGACCATTTATAAAACTTTAGTTCATATTTTTGTAAAACTATGAAGAGGGAAAATTGAAGCGCTATATATTGAAATGTTAATTTTGCTTATTTCTGGATGGTAGGCTTATGGGTGATATTGTTCCCCCTTCTTCTGTTCTTTCTGTGTTTTCTAACTTTTCTACAACATGAACGTTATATAGATAAGACTGTCCTTGGCTGCAAGTCATAAAAATCCAAACTGTTGTGGTGCAGCCACTCAACAAGGCCAGGACCAAGGCCTCACATTTGCATGGCTTTTCCTCCGAGGCCTTAACACGGCCACTGCACCTCTAGTCATCACATATGCACTCAGAGAAGAAATGGGGACGTTAAACAAGAGCGTTCCCAGGAACCCCGTAGCAGACTTAGGCCTGATTGGCCAGGTTTGTATCACGTGACCCTGGCTGGAAAGCAGGGAGGAGGGGTTTGAGTCAGCCTCTTTGTAATGTTTCCCACAAGCACATGTTGCTTTTGAATAAAAGAAATGATAAAAGTATTAAAATTTTAAAACAAGTTATTTCTGTTTTTCTTGATTACTTTCATGCTCTCCTCCCTCTGCTACCTCCCCTCCACATTCAGGCAGCAACAGCCAGCACATTCACATTCACAGCGAGGAGGGTGTGAGGAAGAATGAAGAAACCGCAGAGGAGGCTGCACCCTCCAGGCGGTGGGAGTAGAGAGATGGGCAGAGTGCCAAAGGCCTGGGAAACCTGCCTGTTGCTGGTTCAGCCAACTCCTCTAGGCCCCTCTGGTCTGAGGTGGTGGCTACACGAAGCTTATGGAGCAGAGACTTCTGCCACTGCAGTACTTCTAGCTCTGCTGCTACTTTATAGAGCATGCAGAACTGGCCCTGGCTTTCCATTCGACTTGCTTTGTCCTCAGCAGGGCTTCCCAGATAAAGAACATGCCCATGATACATACGAGGGAATGGACTAGAAGGCCTGGGTTCAAATCCCGGCTGTGCCCCTTACCGCTTTTGTGGCCTCGGACCAGCTTCTTAAGCTCTCTGTGTTTCTGCCTCCTCAGCTGTAAAATGAGAATAATAATAGTATGCATTTCCTAGTGTTGTTCTAAAAGATTAGATGATTCAGTATTTGTCAGGTGCTTAGTATGTGCCTGTCTCAGGTAAGTGCTATATAAGTATTATTTAAAAATAAACAAATGTGAGAAAGGCGGAAACAGTCAGAGCAGTCTGGGCTCTATTTGTTTAATTCACATCTTACTGGACATAAATGAATAGCTGAAGCTACAAAGAATGGCAGAATTTTCTTTTGTTCTTGCTGGCTGCCCCACGTGGGCTCAGTGGTGGGACAAGAGAACCCATGGGAAGCTGAGAGCCATGAAACAGGTCCTCGGTGGCAGGGACTCCCCAAGCGCTTTATGTGTAGTGAGCAGCTCATTTAAATCTTGTGAGACAGGTGCTATCACTGCCCTCGTTTTACAGATGGGGAAACTGAGGCCCAGAGGAGTAAGGTTACTTGACCACAGTTGCGTGCCTATTCGAGGTGCAGCTGGAGTGTGGATAGGTCCGAGCTGGAATTCGACTCCTGGGACATGAGACTCCAAAGCCTGCATATTCCATGTGAAGGATGATGCTTATAGAGGGGACCTTCCCTGTGCATGATCCTAAAGGTTAACATATACATCAGTCCCTAACTTAAAGATTCTTAAGGAGTTTTTACTTAAAATGCCGTAAAATAAATCCTTCTGTAAAATGCTTTATTTCTCTATATTTAACTTGGCAAGTTTGAGTTTGCACATTCTGTGTTTTCTTACAATATAGTGCGTCTCTGGTGTTCAAAAAATAAGTTCCATGCCTGAAATTTAGCTAATTTTTTTTTTGAGGGGTGCTTTTTCTTAGAATTAAATACAGGATCTAAAGAACTCTCTGTGTGTCCTAAAAGAGCCAACTCAGTAGCCCTTCCTAGCAATAAATGACTTTTTGTCGCCAATTCTAGGCATATTGTCTTGAAGCTCCAAGCTTAGGCCATCCGAAATCGTCAATTATTAACATCATGACTACCTCACAGGTCCAAATTCCTCCATGGGTAGCAGCAGGAGTCCTTTCTGCCCACCTTTGCAAATGTTGGTTCCAAAGAGATCCTACCTGACATTGCTCAGTGGTTTTATTCAGCACTACCAGCAAGTTCCAGCAAAATGTAAATGTTCCAAGAGACCTCCCTGCTCTTTCCCTTTAAGAAAAAAAGTCACTCAGCCCCTCCCAACCCCACCCTGAGCTTCTAAAGTTCTGGAGTCAGTGGTGCAAGAGATAGAGCCAAGATAAAATGAAGTGAAAACAAAGTGAGTTTTTAAGAAAAACTTTTGTTCCCAGCTCTTATACCCCCTCCCCCCACGCTAAGTTGCAACTTCATGGGCTCTGACCCAGTGCCACCCCCAGCCCCTCTGCTACCTCCCCCTGGCCCTGGGCTGGTCCTAGGAGAGACCAGGAGAGAGATTAGGTGAAACATTAGCCACGGCCTCTTGGATCCAGTCCAGTGTCTTTCAATTATTTCTTTATGTGTTTTTGGTCCTGGGCTTACTTGGCATGGGACAGGCATCCATTAGAAGATTTCACAATGATTTGCCATGTTACAGTTCTAAACAGATGTGAACTCGTCACCAAAGGAAATTTATGTTTTACCATCTTCCCTCCACCTCTCCCCGGGGAGCTGCAGGGAAAAGCACTCCAAGCAAATTAATCAAAATGACTAGGTAATGCTCTAAAAATAATAAACGTTGTTATAAGTCTGGATCTCTTTCAAGTTTGAGCTCATTTTGTGAGCTTGAAGATCCATACGTCAAATCCCACGTATATATTTTTCATTAGCGAGACGTGGACGGTTGCATGGGGACAGATAAGTTATTAAGACACATAAGTACAATTACTCTCATAACACTAAGTTAATTAAACAATTTGTCCAAGGAGGGGGCCAAAGAATAGATGCCTTAATGATTCCTTAACTTGCCTTCATCAGCCAGCTGTGCAATTTAGGACAGGCTAAAGTTTGGAGCTCTGAAATCAAGACTGGACAGAAACTGAGGTGCAGAGTTAGAATTATAACAAAAAAAGGAAAATATATGTGGTATCTCCTTGGGCCTCCCTCACCTACTAAGAAAAGGTGAATTATTGCTAGACAAAAGCGAAGGAGCTAGAACATTTTGAAAACTGATTTAAAAAAGTGGATAATGAAAAAAAAACAACAACAAGCGAGCAACTATTATCATCGTATTTTCAAAATACTTCCCAGCGGTCAGCTTCAAAAGAATGTTTTGCATGAAAAGAAACTTGTAGCTGAGTCCGCGCTCTCAAGGCCTTCCTCCGTGGTTGGAATGAGATTAGATAAACCTCAGGGTGAGGTTGAGAAGGGAAATTTGTACGGGAATAAAGGGAAGCTTTGATGATCAGGGTAGACTCTTTTCTTACTTTAACTGGCTTACTTCTCCGGTTTTCGGTTGGCCTCTTTCCCTAATATATGTCCCAACATCCAAGAGCAAGGTGTTCTTTAAAGATCTGGATCCAGACCATGCACAGCCCTTGATGCTAATTTATCCATGTCAGGCAGGGCTGCGAGGCCAGCGGGACTGTGAGAAAAACAGGAGCAAAGACTACCCAGCATTCCCGGTATGCCCTTTGTCTCCACATCTGAGCCCTGCTGTTATTAGGCTAAATCACAAGGATATTTCCAACCTAAGCAAGCTCATCTGCCCTCTGAGTGCTTCTTAGATAATTCCCATGTCTTCATCCTCCAAAAACAGTTGATTGCAGTGTTACTAATCCCAACCAACTTTAGCCAGCCTCCATTAATCATGGCTGGCAGGAAAGACTAGAGGGTCATGGGTAATTGAATTCCAGCCAACCTTCAAACCTAATTTAAGTCCACCCTCTGACCTCTTTCCTGACCAAATCTGCTGCCAGAGCTAGTAAATAAATATTGTTTGTAAATGAAAAGAAGTCTTTTTTGAATGCCTACTATGTGTTCGCTTCGCAAGTGATGCATCTGTCATCCCACTTCACTCGTTCATTCTGTCAACACTAGCGCAGAACCCAGACACAAGGATTAACAGATAGTGGAGATGAGTGCAAAGGTCATCTGGGGGTCAGTCCGGTGGGGGAAATATGTGCTCTGCAGACACCCGGACTTCCTATCTTTGAAAGAAGATAAATCTGTAGCACCGAAGCCCCTTGCGCACAGGAAGATGGAATGAGAAACACTTCCCTTCGCTCCAAGAAAAGCCACGTGGGACCTTCGGAGGTCAAAGACTTCCACTCGGCCCTCCCTCCACCACGTTTGACTTGCGGTGTCAGGCGCCCTGTTTAACTGCTCTGGTCAAGGTCCGCAACTGTGATAAGGAGCAGGGTGTGTGTAAGCGGTAGTAACAGTGCCACCCCGGAAGGCTGCTGTGAGGATTTGGGGGTTAAGAGAAGCACCTTGTAGACTGGAGGCTCCTCACACAGGGGAGAGGATGGCTAGTTTAACTCTCTGTTAAAACTGCCAACCAGCCATGAGACCAGCAAAGACAGGGCTTCAGATCAAAGGCCTTGATAAACACAATACACTTGTTTTAAATAATGGAAGTTTAGGCCCGGCTGGCATGGCTCAGTGGTTGAGCGTCGACCTATGAACCAGGAGGTCACGGTTCAATTCCCGGTCAGGTCACATGCCAGGGTTGTAGGCTAGATCCCTGATGGGGAGCATTGAGGAGGCAGCCAATGGATGATTCTCTCTCATCATTCATTCATGTTTCTAGCTCTCTCTCCTTCTCCCTTTCTCTCTGAAATAAAAAAAAAAAATTAAAAATAAATAAATAACGGAAGTTTAGGTGGAATTTCTTAGGAAATTTATTTCGTTTACTTTTTCTTGGTAAATCTCTGGGTCAGCGTGATGTTTGCTGAGTGTATATATGTTCTGGACTGTGTGACCAGAAGGCTTCCCTGGTGACTCAAAGTCTCCAGAGACCACCCCGCCCCCCGCCCCTGCCTCTTTCCCACCCTCCAACAGTTAGAAACCAGCCACTAGCAACGTTCTATTATCACCAACCCTCGAATCCTCAATAAAGCTAGCGCTGAATTGCTACAGATAATATTCTTGGCAGCGATACGCTTTTAGGAAGGACAAGTCAAGGATGTGCCGAGGTTAAAATCAATGTGCTTGAATAACTTGCTTTCTCTTTTTAATTCTAAAATGATATGAGGCCCCTAAGGCTCACAAGCAGCCGGTGGCCCTGAGCAGCCTGCCGAGGCTGGGCTCAAAGGGTGATGTTAATGGAAGCATCCGCTGGTGCTGGAGAACCGTCTGCTGTGGAGAGATAGCTAGCCGGCAGAGATGAGGGATCGTTGCAGATAAACGCTGAGCAGAGACCTCAGTGTTTATTTTTCATGCTACCATGTAATCTCCACTGTTTAACTCCATCAGCATCACCGCTAACCCCGGGCCACACAATTGCACTTAAAAAAATGAAATAACCCGAACACACATTGTAAGAAGTTGCAGGAGATGTGGGTTGGGATGTTTTTGCTACTATCGTCAGCGGCAAACAAGTGTTCTCTTTTATAGCATCCTTCTCCTGCGTGGGACAAAAATGGGAGTAACATTCGTTAAATGCTCACCGTGGGCCCGACCCTGGGTTAAGCATTTTATATAGATTGTTCTGTCTAATCGTCAGACATGGCAATTCCATGAGCTAAGTCCTAGTAGAGGAAACTGGGTGTCAGAGAAGTTAAGTACCTGGCCCGGGCCACAGGCGGAGTGAGCGGTGGAGGGAGGGTTGCATCCCCAGCAGGCCAGCTCCAGATGTTCACAGAAAATCACCGGAACACGTATGTTCCCCCATCTTGAGTCTGGTCTTCTTGACTTTCCGGATGAGTTCAGGCAGTTTTATTGCCGCAACAGCTGCCCCTGCTATCTTTATTGGAAGAGCCACCAGATCTCCCATCCGGTCCGCGGTCCAGTTCTGTATTTGTTTTATTGAGAAAGTATTTGCATTCAGTCCCCCGTGGTCAACCTGAGGTTTGTAACTCACCTCGTAGGCCTTCACAGTGGCCTATCTGTAAGCAATCACTGCCTCCTCCCTCCAAGTTCTTTTCTGCAAAACGTTTTATGAAAATACATTACAGAAAACCTGAAAGAATATTTCAGCGCACATCTGCTTGCCTCCACCAAATTTAATACTGCTAATATTCTGCCATATTTGGCTTACTAAGCAGTCCATCTTTCTATCTATTTTTCTTTCTGAACCATTGGAAAGTTCATTTCAGAAATCATGACACTTCAGCCCTAAATGCTTCATTCAGCACCCATCTCCTAAAAATATGGACCATTGCCGACATGACCACATTATCGTTGTAATCAGACCTGAGAAAATGAACTATATATAATTCCTTAATATCATCTACTATCTAGTCCAATAATAAATTTCTTAGCCAGGCCCCAACTGTCTTTTATAGCTGTTTTTTAAAATCAAATTTCATACATTGTATTGGTAGTAATGTCTCCATTACTTGTAATCTAGAACAGCTTCCCTCCCCATCTTTTTTATTCCCTCAGTCTCATTTAGTTTAGAGAGAATCCCTCTAGTTTTGGGAGAGTTTAATGGCTTCCTATTCCCAAGGGTCTCCACTGGTTGCTACCTTTAGCTCTCAGCCAGATGTTAGTAAGATGTAGCTCTAGAATTTCTATGAAGGAAGGGATCTAGAGGGGGTGCAATCTGGTTATAAGGAATTGGTGGTAAGAGGATTTTTGCATAACAAAAAGTCTTTTAAAAACAACTTAAATTGTTAATTTGCTTGACATGGCTACTGCCCTTACCTAGAAGTTGTCTGTACTGTAGGAGAGGTGGTAAGTGGTAATGATCAATGATACAGGCTGGGCAAACTGCTTAGATTCAATCCTCAGCGTTGCCACTTTGAAGCTGTGTGACCTTGAACAAGTTACTTAATCTCTGTTATTCCCTTTAATTATTTGTAAAGTGGTGGTGATAATAATAATAAAATAATTCACAGAGGCCGAAACTGGTTTGGCTCAGTGGATGGAGCGTCGGCCTGCGGACTCAAGGGTCCCCGGTTCGATTCCGGTCAGGGGCATGTGCCTGGGTTGCGGGCACATCCCCAGTAGGGGATGTGCAGGAGGCGGCTGATCGATGTTTCTCTCTCATCGATGTTTCTGACTCTCTATCTCTCTCCCTTCCTCTCTGTAAAAAATCAATAAAATATATTTAAAAAAAAAAATAATTCACAGAGTTGTGCTGAAATGAATTAATAAGCACAAAGCAATCAGAATCCTGACTGGAATAGAATATTATCAGTAAAGGGTAGCCATTGTAATTATTTATATTCTTCTCCCACCTCCTGTCAACTTCCTTCTCTAGTCATTTCCTGGACCCAGAGCACCCAGCATTTCTGGCTGCCTGAGAGTTTTATGTGTTGCCTTTTTACTTTATGTTCAACTTATTCTGATTAACCTTGGAAACTTCTAGTGTGCCCTCAACTTCATCCTCTTTCCTCTTTCTGATTCATTTCCTTTGTTTTCCCAATTAAATTCTTTAAAAAAATATCCATTTGGTTCTCCTTTCTTCTATTATCTTGTATGTCTGGAATAAATCTCTTCCTTTTTGCACTGAGGCTTATCATCCTTTAAGGTGCAATGACATCTATGGTTTCTAGTCCAAGAACACTCTCTTGCTTAAGTGAATGTTGAAGCTTCTTGGTTCCCATTTAGTCTGTCAGTCAGCCAGTCTTTGGACCCCCGTGAGGAACTGGGCACCACTGGACACAGGATACAGCAGTGAACGAAAAGTGGTCCTGGCGATGGACAGACAATCAGCCAATTACTCAGAGTGAATTGGAGTTGCAGTAGGGGCGAGTTGAACGCTTCTCCCTGACCACGTAGGAGATTCTAGGAGAATGACGGAATGTTAAGGGATCTCTTTCTCCAAAGGTGCATTCTCTATCACCCTGAAACTCCTACCAGGAGAGGAACTAGAGTTGCTTTCTGTTTTCCCACCTACAAGTCCTTTAAACATTTCTAGAATCATTGGAAGCTTTTACTGTTACTGCCTATTTCCACAGAAGTGCATGCATTTTATTAGAATAACTGTAACAGCACAACTTCCTCATCTGAAGAATGGGATAACAATAGTACCGACATCATAGGGTTGTTATAAAACGTATATGAGTTAACCATAAAAGTACTTTGAATGCAGCATGGATTTATATGTTTGGTAAGTAAATAAAATAAAATAAAGTTTGTTGAAGGATCAAGATGGAGTCACAAGAGAATACGATGCTGAGCAGGTGCACTTTGAGGGGGTGAAGGGAGGGAAGGGAGGAGGTCTGAGGCCTGATGTAGCAGAAAATGAAGCAGGACGGACTTGAAGAAACTGTGGAGTGGTCAGAGGGAAATTCAAAAATTAACTTTGACTACTTTATAAAATTTATTTTATTTATTTATTTAGATCTTGTTCATAGATTCCTTCAAAATAAATCATATAATTATTCAGACTTGTTTAGTGATGCCTACTTCAGAGGGTTTGTGAAGAAATTACAAAGGAAAGCAACCACTTCAATGCAATTAAATGACTTTTTTTTTTTAAAGTATCCTTTCACACAGTGGCTCTCAAACTTTGGCATACATCAGAATTTCCGCAGAGTTTCTGACAAGTTTCTAGGTGATGCTGATGGTGCTGGTCTGGGCACAACCCTTTAAGAAACACTGCTTTAAGATGTATTCTCCAGAATTCACTCTAATAAGCAATACCCATATGCCTTTGCTTTTTCTCATAGTAAATAAATAAAAGAACATTTCACATATGGGTCCATCAAACTTTAAATTTTCAGCCTTTTGAAATGTCCTACTTAAATAAAATATATAATTTATTCATCATGGTTCATAATAATCCCTATGAGTTCAAAACACAGAACCACAGGATAGTCCAGTACTGGATCATCTGTGACTACATGAAAACATCTACTTACACAGTGACTTAGGGCACAGGGATCTTGCTCCTGTCTCCTCCATGCTTCTTCCGTTTAGGAAATCCAGTACAAAATCATGAGAATGTGAATGTGACCTATCATGAATGTAGACATAAAGTGTCACGGTGCATTGTCATACTCAAGATCCTGAATCAGGAACTTCTCCCTCAGGGCAGCAGTAATATTCCACAAAACATACCTGTCCATCTTCATTTCTAATTGTATACTGTAATGAGAGGAAGCCTCGGTTATATGTCCAAATAGGCACCTGGCACGACAGGACTAATGCCTTTGTAGAGGGCTTCAGTAAAGAAATCTTGTATCTGTTAACGTGGATTTCATTACAATTAAAGGACTCCATCAAGTCAGAATCTTGGGGATAGTCAAGGTGGGAGCTTCCTGCATTCCCAAAAGTAGATAACCTGAAATAAGGCTTGTAGGAGACATGGTGATCTGTAGGACCAGATAGGACCTATCCAATTCGGAAAATGCTTCACGGAGCCCCCCTGACTGGCACGGGACTTGATCCAAAAAATAGAGAAGTAGTCTAAAAGGACAGTTAAATTAACTAGGGAAGTAGCAGGCTCTTCCTGAACTTTAAAGTCTTGAAATAGTCCAGCCTGAATACAAGCATTTGCTTGCACACACTTTGCGTTTTCCACTGTCACCTGGATTCCATTTTTAGTACCAAAGCAGGTGGCCTGTTGTCGGAAATGAACGGCCTTCAGGACAGTGGAGAGATTCCTAACGTCGTCGAGGCGGCCACCAAGCTGTAGCCACTCTTGTCTTGGGCCCGTTGGTTGATGAGGGGCGTCGTCTACCGTAAGGTTGGCGCCAGGGATGCTCAGGCGTCGGCACCTGCTTCCACGGGCCACGCAACACCTTCACGGTGGGGTCCGGACGCCTAAGAACCCTTCCCAGCCAGGTCACCGGGAGGCGAGGTGCAGCTCCCGGGGAAGCAAGGAGGAAGTGGACCAGCTCCCGCCAGTGTTTTCAGATCTCCAGGCCACCTCGGACCTATAAAATTTATTTTAAATGTGGCCTCCTGTACTGTTTCAAGTCTGAGTTCTGGATTCCAATCCATGGTTTTCAAACTCTTAAAGAGAGAAACTCAGTATAAGAATACTTGGCCGAAAAATAAGGTATCAAGTGTACGCGTTTGTATCGCTGTGTAACAACTCACCACAGGTTTAATGATGTAAAACAACACACATTGGCTACCTCACAGTTTATGTGGGTCAGGAGTCTGGGCACACCCAGCCTGGGTCTATTACAAGTCTGTCTGCCAGAGCTGGGTTCTCATCTGGAGGCTCAAATGGGGAAAGGCATGCTTCCAAGTTCACCCCACTTGTTGGCATTGTTCACTTTCTTGCAGCTGCAGGACTCATAGAAGCTTGATTCTTTAAAACCAGCAAGGAGAGTCAGACTCTGGAGTGAGTCTGCGAGCAAGACAGAGTCTTACGTGATGTCATGTGATCATGGGAGTTACATCCCGTCACTCTGCCACATTGTATTGGTTAGAAGCAAGCCACAGGTCTTCACTACACTCAAGGAAACAAAATGACACAAGGGCATGGACACCAATAGCAAAGGCTCATGGGAGCCACCTTCCAGTCTGTTTGTCATAGTGGACAACTTTGAACTCTCTCTTCTTAAAGTACTTTCCGCATGAGTAATCAAGGAAGCCGAAGACCTGGGAAAATGTAAAATATGAAACTCATTGACCTAAAAATATTCATTCCATGTCTCTTGTTTCAGCGGGGGGTGGCTGGCACAGCATTCTGTAAACAATCCTTGGCCCAAGATGAATGTGGCATCTTCAAAGGTGTGCCTGGGAGCATGCATTTTATGCTTTCCTGGGGATTCGGTTCTGAGTTCTTATGACTAAGTTATTTTCACCCAATTTTGTCTTGTGGAATGAGGTGGCTTGTTCCCAAACCCATGTCATGATGACCACAGTTGAGACATTTTCCATGTGAAGCTGTGCTCGCTATTCTTATGTCTCTAATTACCATGTCTCCCCCAAGACCTGGCATGAGTCTCCACAGCTCCGTGAAAATTTTAAAAATACAAAGGGAGGCAGGCAGTTAAAATGTTCTTTAAAAAAGTAATATAAGTCATGTTATTAAAAATGAACATTAAAAGAGTTCCCTGTTGATGTCGCATTTTTTATCTTCCTTTTTAAACCTCTAAGGAGAGTTTATGTTTTATATGCCACACCTTCTCTTTACTCCAATTAATTATTGCCTTAATTATAAAACAGCTGTGATACGTTTTCTTAAGAAAATGTTATGCATTTAATGTATGTTCTTACCAGCGCTCATAGATAAGGGGAGGGGAGAGGGGCGAGGGGAAGGGAGGGAGGAGGAGGGAAAGGGAGAGGGGGTAGGAGATTCCTCTTAGGGTACTTAATCCTTAGCCCTTTTTCTTCCTCCACTGGTTCCCTTCCTAGACCTACATTTAGAGAAAAATCATGATGGTCCATGGGAGACTATAATAAACTAGGGGCCCAGTGCAAATTCGTGCACCTTGAAAAGAACTGTGGGCCACGAGGCTGCAGTGGGCACAGGGGCAGGTCTCTGCCCATCCTCCACGCCCCCACCTGGCCCCTCCCACCGCAGCCCCCAGTCCCCTGTCTGCTGGCAGCCCTGCTCCCGCTGCTGCTGCTCCCATGTGCTGATGGCACCGGCCCTGCTGGCACCCGCTGACGGCACAGAGCAATTGGGGCTGATGGCACAGAGCAATTGGGGCTAGCGCCAGTAGCGGGTGCAAGCAGGGCTGGTGCTGTCAGTGGGTGCAAGCAGCAGCTGCTGCCCCGATCACCCCTCAGGAGCAGGGGGAGGTAGAGAAGCCCTCAGGGGTGATCAGGGCCGGTAGCCACCGCTCACACTCGCTGATAGCACCGAGCTATCAGGGCCGGCACCAGCAGCAGGTGCAAGCTCTGGGTGGGACCACGGTGCACAGGAGCAAAGAATTTTCAGTACCAGAGGCTCACCCCGATGACAGCGACCAGCACCCTGCCTTGGTCTGGCGCCTCCACGCACCTGCTCCACCATCCCACCACGGCTGATGCCCGCCATGTTCCGCACATGCCCCCTGATGGTCAGCACACATCATAGAGACCAGTTGTTCGGTTGTTCCGCCGTTGGGTCTATTTGCATATTAGAGTTTTATATATATAGATGTCTGGCAAGGAGTGTGAGCTTCAGTCACTCAGGGAACACTGCAGACATTTCTGTAAGGCTTGACTTCTACTAACTGCTCCATTAATCCAAGTATTCCTTCAAAGAGAACAAAAGTTAAGTTTTGTGTGTGTAGGGAAGATGGTGATGGGGAGATCACTGTTTAATGTGTGGAATTCAGAGCCTCCTCCTCTCCTGCCTGCTTAGCTTCTTGCCCCACCCCCATCCTCTCAGGAAAGGCGAAGCTTTGTAGTCAAGTGGACAGAGAGGCTCACAGGAAAGTAGAAGGACATCCCCCAAGGGGCTGGGGCAGGAGAGTGGAGCTGGCCAGGGACTGGGTTTGGCGGATTGAGCTCTCCATTGATAGGGGAGATGAAAGAGGAACTGAGGGAAACAGAATACCCTTGGATAAAGGGTTTTGGGGGGCTAGGAATTGGGTGGGTGGGGTTGGGGGGAAGCTAGAGAATAGGGCAGAGGACTTTAATGACGGTTGCTCTAGACTTTCTATTGGACTTCTTAAATGTTAGCGGGAATTGTTAATAAAGACTAATGTTCCTGTGTAGGCTGGATTTATTTATGTGTTACATCACTCTGATCGTCCCTAAGCATGTGCTATTATATGTAAGCATGTTTTATTATGACATCTCCTTCCCCTGCATGTATTTCCTAGGGCTGCCATAACTAATGCATCACAGACTGACTGTGTGACTTAAAACAACAGCAATGTATTCTCTCACTATCTGGGTGCTAGATGCCCAAAAGCAAGGAGTCAGCAGGGCCACGCCCTGTCTGAAACTGTAGGGAACCCTTCCTTGTCTCTTCCTAGCTTCTGATGGTTTCTGGCAATCCTTGGTGTTCTGTGGCTTGCAGATACATCATTTCCATTCTTTGCTTCTGCCATCATATGTGTTCTTCGTGTGTGTGTGTGTGTGTGTGTGTGTGTGTGTGTGTGTTCCGTGTGTCATTACCTTTTATTATGAGAACACCAGTCATGTTGGTTTAGGGAGTACTAATTCAGTATGACCACATCTTAACTAATTACATCTGCAAAGACCCTATTTTCAAATAAAAGCATATTCTGAGGTTCTGGGTGAACCTAAATTTAGGGAGGGGACATTATTCAACCCAGTACAAAACATAACAGGGAAATTCACACAATCCAATTAAAATGATTAACTAATGAAATTTAGTATTTATGCTCCAATTAGCTAGACTGGGAAATAAAACCAGTGAAATTCTGCTTGGGGAAGGAATTGATGTGAAACTGTCAACTTCTCTACTCCTTTCCTGCCAGCTGACCACACCTCAAGCAATGTGCCCTGCTTTTCTGCTGACCTTATTCTCCAAACCACCCTTCCCCTACACATCCCCCACACATGCACACACACCACCACTTGCAGGAGAAGGGAGATCCCGGTGCCTGTGTACACATGCCACTCCCAACACCTATAGACGCAGCACTTTGCTTCCTCTGTTTTGGAGATGCAGGACTAGCCCCATCAGTGACCAATGTGATACAGAGGGAGGGTCTCTCTGAAAAGCATGGATCTCAGGTTTGGCCAGAAGCAGTGCTGAGAGGACTGGAAGACCAGGGACCACTGGGCTATCTTGTGAGGGCACAGGAAGATGCAATGGGTACAATGACATTGGAATACTGCTTCAGTATTTGATGCCCCACCCCTTTAGCTGAGAAGGTCTTATAGGACCCTCATTCACCAAGAGTCAGAAGATGTCTTGGGCCACATTTTGCCTGAGCAAGGGGTCTGTGTGACTCGGAACAGGTAGGGTTCAGTCTCAGATTTACTCACATCGGGCTCACATGTGCAAAGAGAACTTTCTATAACTGGTCCAATTTTCCCTGACCTCCATACCTCTGACTAATGAGGAGTGTGGGTAGGACTGAATTTTAGTCCAATCTGCTAGACTCAGGCGATTCCAGTAAGCTGTCTCTTTTGAATGAGTCAGTTTTTCCAATTTGCATCACTCTCCTGTTTCTCTCCAAGATGGTATCTGGGCATGTGGAAAGCTTTGGGCCATTGGGGGAGAGGGAGGCCCCTGGAATTATGCTGCTGCACAGCTCCGAGCCAGCTGATGTCTGAGAGGGTGGCTGGGCTGCTGTTAGCCTGGACTGTTTGGAGGAAGTTCACGCCTGAAGTGTGCAGCTGGGCCACTTGTAGTCTGTTCTCTCCTTCCTTGGATAAGGCTCAAGTCCTTCCTGCTGACTCAGCTCCACCACAACCAGCACTGGCACTCTAGCTGGGACTTCCTCTCAGGCCCCAGCTTGGCGGAGGGGTCCACCTCATGTCCCCGCATGGCCACTACCCCCTCAAGGGCCAGGGTGCAGGTACTGAGGACCCTCAAGGAGATAGAGGCTTATGTCTCTAGTTCTCCCATTTTGAGCAATGCTACCTGTCTTTAATTACTTATTCTCAGCTATGTCCTCTGCCCAGGACCAGGGCAGGAGCCTGAGAATGATGGAAAGAGATAATTCATTGCCACATTGCCCAGGATAGCTCTACTCTCTGAACCATGAGGGAGGGCAGAGACTAGTGACAGAGTAAAGGCTTATGTAGAAAGGAGAACAGCAAGAATCCTGAGAAAAGATCATTGTATCTCCAACCCACTCTCAATATTGCTGTTGAAAAATGTAGTTCATAATATTGGGGCAAAGTATGACAGACAAATCAGGAAGTAATCATTAAGCTCTAGACCAGTGCTATCCAATAGATAGTACTGATGGACATTCTGTACCTGCACTGTCCACTATAGTAGCCATGAGCCACATGTGCCTTTTGAGCACCTGAATGTGACTAGTGCTACTAAGAATTGGAATTTTTAATTTAATTTTAATTAATTTAAAGTTACATTTAAATAGTCACCTGTAGTTAGGGCTACCAGATTGGGCAGTCCAGCTCTATACCTTAACTTTTATGTGCCCCAAACCCCTTTGATACTCTGGTCAAGCCCATGGACTCCTCTCAGACTAACATTTAAAATCTATAGGATTACAATAGAAACCAATCAATTTAATATTTCTATTTTCTTCAGTCTTTAATTAAAATTATTTAATTTTAAAAAATTTTTAATGTAGCCGAAACCGGTTTGGCTCAGTGGATAGAGCGTCGGCCTGCGGACTGAAAGGTCCCAGGTTCGATTCCGGTCAAGGGCATGTACCTGGGTTGCGGGCACATCCCCAGTGGGAGATGTGCAGGAGGCAGCTGATCGATGTTTCTCTCTCATCGATGTTTCTAACTCTCTATCTCTCTCCCTTCCTCTCTGTAAAAAATCAATAAAATATATTTAAAAAAAAAAAAAAAAAAAATTTTTAATGTAGTACTCTATGTACTTCTTTATTAATGTATTAGATATCAATTTAGCAATGAGCCTAATCTTAAAGAGAGATGAAAATAAGAAATACTTTGAGATATCTGATACAATGTAATAGGATATGAAAATATCTATGATTTCTATTGATGATAAAGTCACATGCACTCCTAATGCAACTACAGTTTGGATTCAGTTAGGAGTTTGTGAAAATAAGCATGCACACTTTTTCCCATCCAAGTTCACTAACCTGTTGGGGAGACACAGAGCCAGGCTAAAACCTCCTGCTCTAGACTTATGTAAACAAGACAGGCTGGTGAGTAAGGCTAATGCATGCAAGAAGTATTCATGGAATGTCCACCACCTGCCAGGTACTATTCTAGACGCTTGGGTTGCAGTTGTGAATGAGACAGACAAAGTCGGAATTTTCAACAAGTTTATTTCCGTGGAGGAGGGAAACAAGGAGTCAATAATCAGGTCATTTCAGGTGGTAGTAAATACTATGCAGAAAGTGTAATAGAGTGATAGTGACGCCGAGGAATAGTGACTCTTTTAGATGGGCTGATCAGCAAGGTCACTCAAGAAAATGGCTGAGTTGAGGCTTAAATGAAAGGACCCAGCCATGCAAAACCGGGAGACCTAGAGCTAAATGAGGTTCCTGTGATTGGCCCGTGTAATCAACAAAAGTGAGCACCACAGAATCAAGATGAGAGTGGGGAGGGCCCAATCAGTGCTGGAATTTGTGAGTCTTCATCTGAGATGGCAGGGAACTTCAATTTTATTCTAAGTCAGGGGTGGGCAAACTTTTTGACTCGAGGGCCACAATGGGTTCTTAAACTGGACCGGAGGGCCGGAACAAAAGCATGGATGGAGTGTTTGTGTGAACTAATATAAATTCAAAGTAAACATCATTACATAAAAGGGTACGGTCTTTTTTTTTTTTAGTTTTATTCATTTCAAACGGGCCGGATCCGGCCCGCGGGCCGTAGTTTGCCCACGGCTGTTCTAAGTCCATTTGGAGTAGAAGGTGGATTAAGTGACCCTGTTGGTGAAGAATGGATTAAAAAGGAAAGTAGAAGCGGGGAGTTCATGCAGGAGGCTGCTTTAGTCATTCAAGTGCAAAGTGATGGTGGCTGGTGACTATGGATATTGTCATGATTCAGATAAAGAAAAGTGAATGAATTCAGGACATATTTCCAGAGAGAACAGGGAAACTTCAATTAGGGAGCATGAAGGAAAGAAAACAGTCTCAGAATGACTCAGGGCAACGCGTTTTGCTGAGATGGGAGAGTGGTCTTGGAGACAGATTTGAGTCAGAATCAAGACATACTTTAGTTTTATTACTGCCCTTTAGGTATTGAAAAAGAGAGGTTTGGATAGTTGAACCTGAAGTTCAGTGGAGAAATCAAGACTAGTAGTATAAATGCTGGATTCACCATCACAGAGACGGTATTTAGGCCATGGGATGGTGTGAGATAAACCAAGAGCAGTGTTTGCACAGAAAAGAAAGGCCTGGTTCTGAACCATAAGGAAATTGAGTATTTAGGAATTACTTTTTGATTATTTATTGTGCACTTTTTTTGGTCTGTACTTTCAGATTGGTATGTGCTTCCAAAGTCAGTAAAGTCCCTCTGCTGATCTGGTAAATTAGGCTTTAACTGTGGGGTAAGGTGATGACCTCACAAAGGCTTCTGATAAAATACAATTAGGCTATTTGCAAAGACCCATTCCCATACATTCCCATCACTAGCATCGCAATGATGCTTTCATGGGGCATTCACCATTCTCTTTGGTGGGTCCAGCATTGAAAGAATCCCCCCTTTATGAGTTCCCCCTTCCTTTACTGATTTCCTAGGCTAGAGGCAGATGACCTGGTCTCTGGCAATCAGGTTTGCTTACCCCGGACTTCAAGCAGAAAGCTAGAATGGCAGAGCAGCAGACACTGAATCCAATCCATTCTGGAGAAGGCGGTGGCAACCCCATTCACTCCAGAGTCAGGCGTGGCAGAGGCCGCAGCAGGCACAGCCAGAGTCCTAACAGTGTCAGTGACACACACGGAAGTGTCTGTGCACGGTGAAGCGGAGCGTCTCCCCTGGAGTGTCTGTGGAGTCCCCTGGAGCTTTCTTCCTTACAACCCATCCTCCATGCCGCCCTGGCTGGCCTTGGAGCACCCCTTCTCCTTTAATACCTTCCTTTCTGCTAAGCCAGTGCTGATGTTTAGGTTTCCCAGGAAACAGACAGCCAGAGATTTATGTGCAGGAAGTGTGGGGGCAGAGTGGCCTCAGAATCAATATCTGTGAGGGGCGAGGGATGCAGGAGAGGGCAGAGGAAGAGCTTGAACTTGGATGCAGGTGCAGGAGAACCTGCATCTGATCCCATGGGGGTCCCTTCAGAGTTGCCCTTAATTGAGATGAGGGAGCTGGGTTTTTTCTACTCCCCCCCATTCTCCCCATTGCCCAGTCATTGGGCACAGGCCACCCAAAAGAGGGGCATGTCCTTGGACAAGGTGACTCTCACATTGAGAGACATTCCAGGCCAGGGAGGCAGTGAAAGCTGTCAGCCACCAGGACTCCCAATCTCCGCAACAAGCTTTGCAAGATGCAAATCCATCATTCCCCTGAGATCTAATAATAATCTCCTTATTTTTTTCACAATTCAAATGGGAAATTGAGGCTCCGAAATATTAAATGATGGCTAGAAAGTGGTGGGAGTGACACACTCTAGTCTTAAGATTCCAAATGGTGTTTCTATGCCTGCCCTCTGTCAAATGTTGCAGAGAATAAACACACCCTCAGGAACAGACAAGCTACACAAGAGCCAGAGGAGAGCCGGGCCAGTCTTAAGATTAGCAGGCACGTCACTTTGGGAACTTTTCTCAGGAACGCTTAAATTTAGCTCGGATTTGGGAGAACGGACCCACCATTTGTGAATGAATCTTACTCTATATTCTTATGCACAAAAGGCCTCAAAACAACGACCAAAGCCCTAAGCTAGATACTACCTGTTGATATGAGGCCTATATTCCTACCTTCACTAATGTTCCCTCCAGATTCTGGTGGGATTTGAGCTCTGCCAGTGAAATGCACTTTCATGATATTTGGAAGACAGCGAGATGGAGACTATTTTCCTACAACTGGGAGGGTGAACAAGCAAGCCCTGACGACAAAGGTCAATAGCAGGAGCCAGACTCCATGTCCTCTGCCTGGTCCCCAGTGGCAGGGACAGACGCGACAGGAACAGCAATAGTTTCCTGACCTTTGGCTTGTAGCTGCAGTGTTTGGTCTTGAAACCAAAAGGCTAGGAGCTGCACCCTAATTTCTACTCCTCCACCCCTTCCAAAAATTGTGTAAGCACTTCATTTCCTGTATTAAGCCAACCTGTTTCTGCTTGAACCACTTACAATGGTTTTCTTTTCTCTGCGCTGAGCCTGATAGGGTGCCCCAAGTCTGAAGCCAGAGGCACTGGCTGCTTTCCACCCCCACCCCCATGATACAACCACAACCAGAGAATAACATAGAATGAACCAAGTCCCTGAGTGCAAGAGGACTCCTCCCGGGAAACCAGGGCCAATGGCCAGGTGCGTATTGCTTCTGGAGGTAGAGGGCTGAGAGCCGTGTCTTGCTATCAGATTGCAACACTCAACCTTTCCAACCATGACAGTTGGTCCCAGAATAGACCTATCCTCCACCTTTTTGATCTAACATGCAGAGGCAAGGGGTGAAATCCCACCAGCTGGTCAGGACACTTCCTGACCTAGTGCATTGACAAGAGGCTTCTCTAGCAAGCGGATGTGCAGGAGGAGCTCTTGGCCACTGACAATTGGCCAAGTGTCAGCCAAAGATGGAGGCACCAAAAGCAGAGTGAACAAAAGAAAAGCATTATGGGCCCCGTGCATCCCACCCCCGAAGGATGGAGGAGAGCAGTGAACATGTAGAAATTAAGCCACTTGGGTTTATAGCTATCAAAAGCAAAATGCCTCTTTTCAAACAAAGATGTCATTTTTAGAGAAGGACAGAACCAAAGCTGCAAAGTCAAGCCCTGCAAATTCAAGCATGAAGTGCAGAACGCAGAAGATACTCTGAAACTATTGGCTGAATGATGCACAGTGTAAGAAGGGACTAAGATAATGGGCAGCCACCTTCGTGTTTGTTTGTTTTTAACCTGGTATAATTTTATTTTTTTGAATTCATTGTTGAAACTATTACAAATGTCTCCCTTCCCCGCCTCCCCATTGCACCTTCAGTGTTTTTTTTAAAAACAAAAATCACTAAAATACCAGTTTCTACTTCATAAGTCTGTTTCCATGTTCCAGGCAACAGCTGGTCCCACTTTATCGCTGTGGGTACAATGAGTTCTAGTAAATCCTGTGTAATAGTTGTATTCATATGCTCCATCCTTTTAACCATCTTCTTAATTAGGATGCTGTCCTTTTAAGCAAAGCATTTACATAGTTACTTTATTGCATTTGAATACAGTGTTAGCTTCAATAGGCTTAATATAATTTCATGGTTTCTAAAAAAATGCTTTACAGTGAAGGGAATTTATTTTATTATCAGCAGGGAGTTATTTCCATGAATATATATTCAAGAGCCATTGCTACAGAGGCTTATGAAGTTTGTTGAGAAGGAAAGATTCTGAAGATGTAGTAGATGGCGGCAGTTCAGCCACTTGTAAGCCTAGTTTCTTTGTACTTAATGTTCTTTTCTATAAAGTGGGGTCAGTATCTTCCTTGCCTACCTCATGGAGTCATTGTGAACAACAAATAAAATATTATGCATGAAAGGGCTTTTGCAAAGCCTCAGGAGTGATGTGCATTTCAAGAGCTATTACCCTCCCCATGGAAGCTCCTGACCTCACACCCCATGTGGAGATGGTGGGTGGGATTTAGAGGCACTAGGGTGGACTTGGACTTTCAGGATGCATGGGTGATAGAGCAGAGGGAACATGGATTGTTTAGAAAAGATGATGGAGGATAAGCAGAGCTGAGAGCCTCAGACATTTGAAGACTGAGGGACAGAGGACAGGTGTGGGGTTAACTGTTAGTTGTGGGTACCCACTGATACCAAAGTCCGTGCCTCCTATTCCATTATCCTGCTCGCTTTTCCAGCCTCACCCAAACCTCATTCTTACTCACATCAGTGTTTTTGAAAAATTCTCTCTGAACCCCAGAGCACTAGGGTTCCATTTATTGGGGTCAGATGTCCTAACCTCCCTTTAAATAGAGATTAAATGAATCTTGGCTGACATCAGGTTTTAGCTACACATGCGCAAACAGATCCTTGGCAGCGTAATTCTCAGATTTGAATGGCAAAGATTTATGAGGGAGGCCCTAATGCCTTTAGAATAATACTGCATCACCAGTACTCCATCATAGAACTAAAAGAATATTAGTCACCTTTCAAATAATGGAGTGAAATCCATTGTGTTTTCTATGATACATTCTATAAAAATTCAATTATTTCAAGCCCAGCTGTTCTATCTACTTCTTTTAAATATATCAAAGTCTCAATGTAATCGCAAGTATAGAGGCATGGAAGCAATAGTAGTAAAAAGATCACTGTGCTTTGAGTCAGAAAACTCAAGTTTGAATCTAATTCTGAACCTTAGTAGCTGGGGAAGTTTGAGCAAATTATTCTATCCCTCTGGGCCTCGGTTTGTCAAACTCTTAAAATGGGAATGATAGCATCTACTGACAGGGGGAAGGATCAAATGAGATAGTGTGGATGAAAGAGCTTGGAGAAATTAATATCAGGACCTTACTTCATTGATTATGTGTTATAGCCATGGATAAATGTTCTTATTTATTCATATCTCATTGACATTGGAGGACCTCAAATATATTCTTACCTCAAATACCGATCTGCAAACTTCTTAGCTTCAAATCGGGGTTGGGAGCTATCCTTTCTTTCTTGGCTTCCCTCCCCTCCTCTTTAGATTTAATATTTAATTTAATTGTGGCCATGCTCTTCTTGGCTGACCTCTCAATTACAGATCAAAGCACAGAGTCCCATTGCCAATTTCAAGTCCATCTAACTGCTGTCCATATATAGAGGCTTACCTATACCCCAGTGTGATCCTGAGAATCTCAGTCACAGGAACAGTAAGGGGAAATGTGGAACAGTATGGGAACTCTGAGCGAATGGAGAGAGGAAAGGACACGGGCCAAATGATTTTTCATATCAGTCTTACTGGTCCCAAGAATCCGTTTGCCTATGTAAGTCTAAAACTGAATACCTAGCTATTTATCTTAATCCAGTGGAGGGTGAAGGCAATGTTAATCTACTGATAAACCTGGAAGGGGAATAGAAAACAATGTGAAAACATATTTTATATCAGATGGAACCTACCACTGGCTACGTATCTGTTGGGGTTTGTGGGGAACCAATAATTAACACCACTTTTTCTTGTCCATATTCTGAACCAATTGAGAAATAAGACATGGGGTTTAGGTAGGTAGAGAACCCAAGCATCACCTTTATTATTGACAATGCTAATATTAAGCTATTAACTACAAGTAAGTGGGCTTCCCAATACTTTCCAATACTTATGAGCATGCCTATATCTACAAGCAAATGGGCTTCCTCCCCTGCAGGCCTAGTCCATGTCTGAGAGCAATGGTGATTTTTTCTCTCTGCAAGTGGGCCCCCTCTCGAGAGAAAGAGAAGAGGAAGGAGTTCAGGAATGCATTTCCAGTCCCTCCTTTCAAACGCACCCTGAGGAGAAATAGGGAAGGAGAGCAGAGGAAACCCAAAAATGTTATGCTTCATGTGGCCATCACTTCATATGGATGGAAACATCAGCCCTGAGAAGCACTCCTCTCTAACAGATCAACCATTCTTTCAGCCCAAAAGTAAATTCCTGGAAGAGGAGTTAACTCTGAAATCCACAATAAACGCACAATTGTGCTTCTTGAAGATGATGACTTGGATGAAACATCCATAGTTTAAGAATACTTATATATTGCAAAATATTTGGCTGTCACACGTTTCATCTCCATTCTTACAGTGCTTTCTCCTCGAGGCTATCTACTCTGCTAATTATGAACCATCCATCAACCTGAGTCTCGGAAAACAATAGTTGAAGAGCAGCTGGAAATAGAGAGATTGAGCCATGGATGGTTTCCAGGTCACAGAGTCAACACTATAAAACACTTTGCAGGATGGCATATTTTTTTTCTCCCTCAGCCTGAATTACTTCTTAGTGTTCTTGAGTCTACTGGCATGAGTCCCCCTAAAGTCAGGAAAACCATATGAACCCATCCAGGGAGTAGCCAAAATAAATTGTTAATCATAACAGATGGAGCACCAAAGAGTGTTCCATCCTAGTCAATCTTCTGTTTTATTGCTGTTCCCCTTGGCTTCATTGGGGATCTTCCAAGAGGAAAGGAAGCCCATATTGTACATGCTACATCTCATTATCTGCTGGAGGAGAGAGAACAGTAGGAATGTTCAGGGGATACAGGTCAGGGTACTCCTAATGCTAATGAGATGTTTATTGCAGTCCAATTCCAACTATCCTTCTGGGGATGTAAAGAGTTTGGGATCCTCCACTATATCCATTATAGCTTGAGAGTATGAGAAGCCCATGAAGTTTAAATTTTCACAGAGTGGGGATGACCAACAATATATGTGCCTGCATGTTTCAAAAATGGCTTCTTTAGATGCAAAAGTTGCATTAAATAATTGCAATTGCTTCCACTATCTGGTTCAGTGTAATGGAACCAGGCTCACATGGGCACTTAGTTATCTGGACCATTGTCTATTTCTCATTTATAAGAGAAAGAAAGAAGCAAATGATAAGCAGAATAGATCAGCAATGATCAAAATCTGTCCTAGGACAGATCACAGTGACATATCTAGCTAATCATAATAGACCCTTGGAAAACAGGTTGAACTCCTTTGAATTGAACCTGTGCCACCTCGACCTGAGCAGTATTCTACAGGTGGTTAATGAACTTGCTAGAAGGCAATGCGGTTCTTCAGTGTCAATTATGGCATAGGACATTGGTATTTGCCAAGGAGAGAAAATGGACTTATATGGTTTAAACAAGAAGGAAATTTTGTCTAGGCCTCAGATACTCAGATAAACAAGTTCAGCATCCTTCTTTGAGCCTCCATTGAACTGAAGTTCAACTGTTTTGCAAAATAAAACACAAAGATTGTTGTGCTGTCATTCCAAAAGCATGCCAGCTCCCATCTTGGCGGCCCCACCACTCCTACTAGTAGTTATATATTTAGATGTCAGTCTTAATAAAGCAAGTTCTGTTCACCAACCTTAATTTACCACAACTCACTTAAACAGTGATTTACACATGCTGATTTGTTCCAATTTAGGCAGCTCACTGCTCCTCTGAATTTGGGAATGTGTCTTACCTGAGCAGGGATCATGAGTCCACGTCTAAAGGAGCATCATCATATTAGAAAATCTGCAGCTCCACGAAGTCAATCTAAGCTTATTGGAAGACCCAAAAGTTGGAGCTTTGACACCAGAAAATGGTTAGCTGTTGCATGAGGAGGATCTAGTTATCAAAGCCCAAGGGAAAAGGCACCCCTCAAAACAGTGTGGATCTCACTTTGCTGTACTTTCATACATAATCTTCTAAATCTGAAATTTCAGTCTACCAGCTCAGGATCTAGTATCGATTCGTGTGTGTGTGTGTGTGTGTCTGTGTGTGTGTGTGTGTGTGTGTGTGTGGTGGAGGAGAAGATGGACCTGCCTGGTCAGTGTGGCTCAGCTGTTTGGCAGTCATCTTGTGCACCAAAAGTTTGCTGGTTAGATTCCAGTCAGAGCACATGCCCAGCTTGTGGGCTGAATCCTCAGTAGGGAGTATGCAGGAAACAGGCAATCCATGTTTCACTCTCCCATCTATGTGTGTGTCTCTCTCTTTCTCCCTCTCCCTTCCTCTCTCTCTAAAAATCAATAAAAATATTTTTAAATAAAATAAGTGATTAAAAACAATAATAATGTCAACTAAGGGATAGGGTACTTTTTATTTATCACTGTGTACTGAATAATTCAACAATGTGAGAGATAAAATATCTTTCCTCAAAAAGTTATGTTATTGGTCTAAGTCCTACACATGTGCTGCTGTTTAATAATATATAGGTGAGCTTTAAATTTGCACATTTTGTTATCTATCCTTTAATAAGCATTGTATTCTACATGGAAGTTCCTTTGTAGAATACATAGGGATACAGTTGCCTTTGACACACCCACAGGAGCTACGTACACTGTGCATTTTGAAGGAAACTTCTTAATGGTTCAGAGTTGTAGCTGCTGAGTTTTGATGCATTTCTTTCTCTAGTCCCTGTGCTACAAAGTTCATTAAAAGAAAATTTTCACTGTCTGTGTTGCTCTTCTGCCATTATTGTTATTTGTTTCATTTCATGACTGTCCTTGAAAATAATTTTGTCCTATGGGGAGGAGGACAGTAAAAAATTATGGGTATCAGATATACTAGATATACCACTGGGTTCTAGGGCCTCTACTACAAAAAAAGTACAAAATGTGACTCAGGGGAAATAATGATTTCTTTGTGAATTAATACATGAATGAACAAATTCTGCTTCATTACACAAAGATTTGAGGTTGCTTTTAAGAAATACCTATAGGAAAATAGCAAACAAAACATCAAAATCATAGAAAATAGAGTTTGGAGACAGACTAGGGTACAGCAGAGGATACATACAGACAGGCTGAAACATTTTCTATGATTGCTAAAGCTACTGCTTTCCTTCTTCACCTCTGAGCTTCCCATCGTGAAAGAAAATGTTCAAGGGCAGACATACCCACTACACCAGGCTATGACAAATGTAATGTAGAGGTGACAGAGGCAGAAAGAGCCCTGGCTGGAGGGAATCAGCAAGCAAGTGTGTTTCCTGAGGTCCTAAGTGCCATAATTGGTAATCACAGCTATGGATAATTATAGCTTAATTAATGAATCATTACAGCACAGTGAGATAAATGTTGCTGGGCTTCCTACAGAACAGTCTGCTATCCATAGGAGTTTGGTAACCTGATCGTGGAGTGAGAAGAAACAGAGAAGGGCATGCAAACAAAGGGTGTAGCCACTGCACAGGTGCAGAGAACTGAAAGGTCATGCCGGTTTAAAAGGTACGAGCACTTCATTGGAAGGGAACTTATAATTCAGGATGAAATAGGACTTAAGCCTGGAGGCAGCATCCAGCTTTTGAATGATGGCAGCGTAGGCCAACTATGGCCCTTTAGCCAAATCTGGATCCTGGACTGTTTTTGTAAATAAAGTTTTATTGTAACACAGCCATGCCCATTATTTTACATATTGTTTATGGCTGCTTTCTCATTCATCACTGCAACAAAGTCGAGTAGTGGTCACAGACCGCATGGTCAGCCTAAAATATTTACTAGGTGGACCTTTGCAGAAAAAGTTGGCCAACTTCTGATGTAGAACATACTAAGGCGTTTGAATTTTATTTTATAGTTTAAAGCAGTGGTTCTCAACCTGTGGGTCTCGACCCCTTTGGGGGTCGAACAACCCTTTCACAGGAGTCACCTAAGACCATCGGAAAACACATGTATAATTACATATTGTTTTTGTGATTAATTACTATGCTTTAATTATGTTCAATTTGTAACAATGAAATTGGGGGTCACCACAACATGAGGAACTGTATTAAAGGGCATTAGGAAGGTTGAGAACCACTGGTTTAAAGGGAAACAGTGAAGGATTTTTAAAAGATAGGAGAACTAGCAGGGTATCCTTGGAAAGCTTACTTCACAAATACTAGTCTCAGTTCCTTAAGGTAAAAATGACTGGGCATGCCACGGAACCCACTCACCTCAGAGAAGACAGTTTCAAGTTAGAGCAACCTGTAGACAGATCTGCTTTAGGTCATAAAATACAGCATCTCCTGTATCCACGGTTTCATTGTTTATGGTTTCCGTTACTTGCAGTCAACTGTGTCCAAAAATTTCAGAAAGAAACGATTTTAAATTGTGCGCCATAGTGAGTAGCATGTTGACGTCTCAGGCCCATCTGCTCCACCCGCCCAGGATGTGAGTCATCCCTTTGTCCATCGTCTTTCCACGCTGGATAGGCTACCTGCCCGTAAGGCACTTAGTAGCCTTCTTGTTATCAGATCGACTGTCATCCCTCAGTGCTTGTGTTCAAGTCACCCTTATTTTACTTAAAAGTGGTCATAAAGCGCAAGAGTAGTGGCAATTACATATGCCAGAGAAGCCATAAAGTGCTTCCTTCAAGGGAAAAGGTGAGTGTGCAGAGGGAAAAAACATATATACAGGGTTCCGTACTATCCATGGTTTCAGGCGTCCACTGGTGGGTCATGGCAACCTATCCCTGTGGTTAAGGGAGGACTACTGACTTTGTAAGCAGGTCAGATTTTAGAGACTTAAACCTTCCAAGATTCTAATCAGGAGCAAGCTGTCTAGCAGACTCAGTTGAGACAGGCTTGGGGATGGCTCTGGAGTAAGAAGAGTAGCTGAGACATTTTATTTGCTTAGAAGAATCATTTAGGATTCTTAGAAGAATTCTAACCCATGGCATGTGGTTAGGAGCACAGGCTCGGGAGCCAGCTTCCCAGTCAAACCCTGGCTAGGCCTCTTATCGGTCATGGACCTTTGGAGGCAAGGCTCAGTTTCCTCATCTGTCAAATGGGGATAATAATAAGGTTGTGGTCAAGATTAATGAATTATACAGCTTCAGTCACACAAGAAGCAATCAAGAAATGTTCACCATTTCCTCTACCAGAAGCATTCAGATGGAGTTTAACCCTGACTTTAGATATGACATCTATTATATAAAAAGCCTGTGGTCATCACGCCATCACGCTGTAACAACCGATCAGCAAGAGGCTGCGTGCGCAGTAGGCGCACGCGGATTGGCGGGGACTTGACTCTGGAGGACTTGACCTGAGGTGGGAGCAGGGTTCTGGGTCCTGCCTCCTGCAATGGCAGCGATGGCAGCGGCGGGACTCTTTCTGGGTCCTACCTAACAGAGGGACTCTGGGTCCTGGGTCTCGTGCGATTTTCTGCGCTGGGCCCCTAGTTACATTATATTACATTACTTTACATCATTTCTCACCATATTACATGCACATGTGGAAGGAAAATGCCAGCTAGTTGGCAGCTATAGAAACAAGAAGTGGCATCAACTAGCGCCCCTCCCCCACCCAAGAATGGGGGAGAAAACTGATATTTGAGAATAAATAATTAATCTTTTTTTTTTTATTATTCAAAACCCAGCTCCCGGTATTTGTTAGTTAGTTATTATATTCATTTCGTAGGGCTGCCATAAAAATTACCACATGCGGGGATGGCTTAAACCAATGGAAATGCATTCTCTCGCAGTTCAGGAAGCCGGAAGTCTGAAATCAAGGTGTTGAGTGGGCCCTTCTCCCTCTAGGGCAGTGGTTCTCAACCTTCTGGCCCTTTAAATACAGTTCCTCATGTTGGGACCCAACCATAAAATTATTTTCGTTGCTACTTCATAACTGTAATGTTGCTACTGTTATGAATCGTAATGTAAATATCTGATATGCAGGATGGTCTTAGGCGACCCCTGTGAAAGGGTTGTTTGACTGCCAAAGGGGTCGCGACCCACAGGTTGAGAACCGCTGCTCTAGGGCATGAGGCTCCTGGGGACAATCCTTCCGTGCTTCCTCCTGTTTCTGGTGGCTCCCAGCAATCATTGGTGTCCCTTGGCTGTAACTGCGTCACTCCAATCTCTGTCTCTGTCATCACATGACCTTTGCCCCTGGGTGCGTGTCTCTGTGTCTTCCCATGGCCTTCTTATAAGCATACCAGTCATGGGATTTAGGGCCCACCCTGATGTAGTATGATCTCATCGTAAGTGAATGAATTACATATGCAAAGACCCTGCTTCTAGTAAAGTCACATTCTGAGGTTCTGGGTGGACATAAATTTGGGGGGACACTGTCTAACCCAGTACCATTATTCACAGCCACATTTTCCCAACTGTGGCTTCAGGTCATCACTATCTTTTGTCCACTAGTCCTCTGATGTTGGCACCTGTCTGTCCCTCCAGCTCTTACCTGCACCTTGAGGCTCAGCCGCCTGTGCCAGGGAAAGCTCAGAAACCCAACCCTTCATTGTTTTGTTCCTTCCTTGGCAAAGCAAACATGGGTGCATAATTCTTTGCCTTATGCTTTGCCATTTGGAACACTTTCTATTGGAAAATATGATATTTTTCTCTTAGAAAACACATTTCAAGTTGCAAACACTCAATTTACAAACTATTTTTAGGAATGCCTGCATTGTTAATGAGGCGCCACGCGGGGGTTGGGACTATCATCAGAGCCACAGTGGGGATCCAGCTTTAATGTAATCCCTCCAGATAATGCTGTCTGTTTGCAATTTTTAAAATGAGTGTCATTATCAAATATTAAAATTTTATTTGGGGGAGGCTCATATAATGTCAGTCCAATTTTTAGACAAGATTCTAACTTGCATACAAAGGATTTAAATATTGTATTTCTTAGTGTGGGTTCATGTAAAATCAGAACCTTGGACAAGGTCATGGTCCAGGTAGTTTATCTGAGAAGTGATCCTGGGAACTATGAGAGAGAGGGAGCAAGGAGAGGAAAAGCCAAAATGAGGTGCCTTGTAAAGGTGGCTGCTGTGTGCAGTGGAGGCTTGGTCCTCCAGGACTTTGGGAAATTGTAGAGAACACCTCCCCCAAATCGTCCTCTGAGCTGGAGCATCCCCTGAGCTCCTTCTCTCCATCAAATGAGGACTTGCCTCTGGGCCATTGACACCTTCACATTCTGATGTGGGAGAAGGTGCTGGAGCAGACTGTGCTTCAGATGAGATGCTGACAGTACATGATGAGACGTAACCCACATGCACCTGTCCACCACAGCCATGGCTTCTGTCAGAGGTGGCCAAGGGAAGGTGACACAGACACCAGAAGCATCCGCGGTATTCGAATTCCTTCTTTTCATGCAGGATATGATCTTCCTTGTGGCCACAATCTGAAAGTTAACTGCCCTATGAATTAGGAGTGGCATGTTATATATTTCTTTTTCAAGTAAAATATATTTAAGGTATTGTAACCCGAACGTATTTGATATGATGTTGTATCAGCTAGGCTGCTTTAGGCAGCAAGCACGAGAAGACCCATGTCAAGATGGTGTGAAGAGAAGATTAGAGTCTGATATGGCATCCTGTGCTGTGAAACATCATCGTTTTAGCCTCAGGCAGCCAGCAGGGATCCCTCTGCAGGTGGACTTCTGCTACAAGAAGGCTCATCAGAGGCTCCTCACAGGGTGGCCTGCGTGGGGGTGGGGTCTACAGCTCCATCCTGACATGCTGAGTGTAGCCAAGGAAGCGCTCTACCACCAGACACGGACTTCTCCAGTGAAGCTCCTGGGGAGGCTCATGTTCTAGGAGCCCGAAGAGTAGAGCATGGAGTCTACGCTTTGGGGACAGGGGTGGAGGGTAGGGCTGGGGCTCTGAGCAGGGCAACTCCAAATGGAGTTTGTCTTTATATATAGTTGATTCTTCTGTCCATTTGTAGAGCTGCTATGATCATTTAGTGGCATCTGAGCTAGCTGCAGGGCCTCTACTTTAAGAGTGCATCTATAAATTAGAACTTTACATTGGTTTGAAATATTTGACATGAAAACATTTTCATCAGATGAGAAATCTATTTGCAATCATTTTTGAAATTTCAGCACTACATTGCCTATGACAGAAAAATGAGCTGTCGAACTTGTCAAATATAATTTCAACTATTGTATTATTTTAGTAGCTTTTTAAATGGTTTTAAATTTGTATCACCTACTTTTGCAGTGTCTTGTTGACAGCCACATTCCATTAGTATTTTAAAATATCATCACTATATATTTTGATCAGTTATTCCATGTAGCTATTTCAAGCATGTTATATTCACAAATAAAGCTTAAGTTCCTCATTAAAATTTTTGCAATTTCATGTTTTGAAATTTTTACATAAATCCTGTATTCAATATATTCACTAGTAATTTGCACTTATTTTTCATATCTATATATTTTATATAATTTAAACTCTCAGAGAGCTCCTATGCCAATGTACCATACAAGCATTATCATTTTCTATGTGTGCCACGTCATAAAAACAAGCAAGAAATTTGGAAATATCTCACATAAGTTTGGACAAAGGGCAGTTCCTGGCTTGATTAAGTTAAGTGCTTAATGGCATCATCAGGTGCCTACAGTTCTGTCCATCTCTGGCTCAGCCCTCCTCTGTAGGTTGCTCTTGTCCTCAGATTGTCCCTTCAGGGTTGCACGAGGGTTGCAGCAGCCTCCAACCTCAGATCCTCCAGCAACCACATCCAAGGTGGGAGAAAAGAATGTCCTCTACTTGGGCCCACGCTGGGGGCTAGGAAGGCTCTCATAGATGCTTCCTTACAAACTTTCCGTGTCATCTCCATGGCTGGAGTATAATTAGGTCCCTTTCCAGGAAGGGAATCACCACATCAATCAGGTAGAATGTCCCATCCACAAACCTCAGAAGCTAATTCTAGGTGATTAAGCAGGAAAAGAGTTTCTTTCAAGGATGTTGGGCATAACTCACTCATCAACCTTCGCCCCATGAAGAGGAGGACCAGCCAATGCGCACTTCATGATGTGATGTGACACAAGTACCTGGCACCTCCTGGGACGTATCTCGCAACACCACGAACCTGAACCTGAATTTTCTCAAGTCCAGATCCACCCACCAATTTAAAAGAAATACTGGAGGTAGAGGAAGTAGCTAAACAAATAGCAACATGAGGAGAAAAGGAGCTAAATCCAGGATATAGGCTATGCTATGGGGCAAATGGTCCCGTTTTTCAACAAATCAATGGCATGAAAAAACAAATCGAAGGGAGGGAGACTGTCACACTGAAAGAGACTTAAGAGATGTGTCAATCAAATGCCAAAAATGTGAAACTTTTTGGATCCTGATTCAGGCAAGCCAACCACAAAAGGACATATTTGAGACAACCAGAGAAATTCAAATAGGAGCTGGATATCAGATGCTATTAAATCTTGCGGTCACTCATGGCATGAGGTGTTCATTAGGAAAAGGACATGAAGCCTGAAATTTGCTTTAAAATATTCTAGGGGGAAAAAGTGGTGAAAGGAGATCGTTAAAGCAAGATTAACAAAATTGTTGATAATTTTTTAAGATGGGGATGGGTGTACAGAAATTCATTTTATGATACCCTCTACTTTTATCTAGCTTTCAAGATTTCTATACCACATTATAGAAAGTTAAAGAAATACTGGGCAGCTCACAGTATTTGGGGGAGCACCTGAGAACTAGGCTTGAAGGTAAGTTCCCAATAACCAATCCTCCAAACTATGCCTTCGAACTGGCATGACAGGCAGCCCCAGTAGGTCCGCCTCCCTGAGCACCAAAGGAAAGTACTGCCCCTGCTTGTGCCTCCTCTGCACCAGGAACTTGACTTTGAAACCACAGAGAAACTGATGCTTCTGACACGACTGCCCCTGAAAGCCAGGCATCTCAATGACTCCTCCGGGCCAGCGAAAGACGGAAACCACACGGAGCCTGTTTCCTCACATGGCTCACTTTTGAATTGAAGTCTGACACTGATGGGTAGAGTCTATATTGTGTCTTAGCAGCAATGGAGTCTGAATTTCAGATCTGGCTTATACATTAGCAAGGCAGAATTTATAATACCAGCATGTAACATGTCCCAATTTCCCCCAAATATAGAGAGGCTAGCCAAAAGATGATGCCCAGCCATGCCTAGAACAGATAGCCACTCTTCACTATGCCATAATCACCATAACTCGATTAAAATTCACCCCAGGGGGCTGGAGAAGGATTCAGCCATCCCTGAAATATATGGATGCCCCAAACCTCATTAACACAGGGTTCGAATGGCAAGGAAGAAAGGGGCAGGGGCAGGGGCAGGGAGGGCTATGCAGAATATGCCTCTTGGGAAGGTGACCCCGTAGTGGGTGCCACCGATGTTAATACATCACTCTGATACATAGAAAAGGACCCAGTCTGGAAATCAGATTTATATGCTAGCTGTATAGCCTTGGGTCAGTTACTTAATCTCTGCCCTCAGGTAGAATTAGAGAGCTAGCTTAGATCAGCGATCTTCCTTCCTTCCTCCCTCCCTCCCTTCCTCTCCTTAGTCCCTCCCCCCATCTGTCCCCCTCCCCCCACCACCACCCTTCCTTCCTCTCCTCTCCTCCACCTCTGAGACACCACAGGAGCTCCACAGAGTTTTAAAAATTGCTAGACTAGGTGATATTTTAGGGGTTTTTTTCCCTCCAGTTTTACTCAGTGACTCCCACTTGTATTTCATACTTCGTTTTACATTAATAGAGCAAAGTTTTCTATGAGGAGAGTAAACTAGACCAGGGATCACAGCAGCTCAATTTTCCTCCGTCCTAACACTATTTACTACGATGAGTCATTTGCCTGTATCTCGGTTTTTCAGGCAACCAGATGTTCAGGTCCCCAAATTATCAGGGTGTTGATCACATATATGTTCTGTTCAAGCTCTCAAATTATAAACTGCTAGGAGAAGAGGCTCTGTCTTATTCCTTTTCATTTCTGCCAGTCTCCCACAATGCCCTGCGCAGAGACTATGCCTAGGAAATGTCGGTGGATTATTTGACGATATGCAAATACAACCTTATTGTTCTGGGCAGATCATGTGCTCATTAATTGTCTCTAGTACAATGGAGACTGACCAGGGAGTCGGCTCCTCAGGGCTCTGGGAGCAGAGAGGGGCCCTGGTTTGAGATCACTGATGCTCCAGAGGTGGTGAGTGAAATTGCATCCCTTCCCATCTCCCCGACTCCTACCCTATTCCTTGGAAAACTGATTTTTAAATTCTTCCATCTATGTCCCCAGATCCTTCTACTTTTACTCCACCCATCTTCCGCGAGCAGCCCAGCATTTGTCCTAGTTAGAATCAATGCAAGTCACATGTGTGTAATTCAAGGCGAGGATCTTCATCACCAGTGTTGACAGGGCTAGCATTTTTCTTGCAAGCATCAGACGTGTCAGAAGGCATTATGATGCCATGATGTCTCTTTGATGGTCTTGCCCATCATGAGGAAAGGAGCAAAGGTTAAAAAAAAATTACTTAACATTCGGCAATGGGTGGTCCTTTCAAATACAATTAATTTCACACAGTAGTCATCTGCTCTTGCATTTGCGAAAAGACCGAGTGGCCCAGTAGTCCATTGTGTCTGGCCTCTGCCTTTCAAATCGCATTGAGTGTCTTAGCGGGGATGGAGCTAAACCTCACTCCCTCCTATAAATTGTATAATTGGAAAGCAGTAAATTTAAAGATCTAAAAGGAACAGAATAAAGAAAGTGTCAAACAATGACTTCCTCTCATTAATAACCATTTATGTCTCTCATTTGGTAAAGTGCTTCGCGAATGAAATCACCTTTTAAAACATATTCATTTTGTGAGTAGAATATAATTGCATTTGTGAGACTGAGAATTAAATACGGCTTTGAATCCACCTGAAGTGATTTAGTCCTAGGAACTATTTAGCACTAGAGGAGCTCTAAGAATTATAGCAGTACGACGAAGAGCTTGTTTGCTATAGTAGTTTAAAAAGCTATCTTACCATAGAAGCTAACTTTTTACTTATTTCTAATCAGTGGGAAGTTAAACTTGGAGGACAAAAGCATATATATATATGTGTGTGTGTGTGTGTGTGTGTGTGTGTGTGTGTGTGTATTTCAAACTGTTAAGAGTGTTTAAAGTTCTCAAATATTCACATTATTGTTGAAAGTCTTGCCTTTAGTTGTGACTTGATTTTTCATGATTTATTGTTTTAAGTAACATGTTGGTCTAATTAGGACCAGCCATACAATTATTGAGCAATTATTGAGTTTCAATTATAGAAAACTTCTAAAGATATTGCTAACATTAATAATTGCACATGAATGGCACCAAATACTTAGTATCTGTCCTATCAGGGACAAATGTCATTTTCTTTAAAGGTTAGTGACTCCCCTCCCCTCAACTTCCAACTCGCTGGTAGAAATGTTTGTTTGACGTTTGTTTTTCAGGGTGTGTGCTAGGTGGCAGTTGTCAAGACATGGCAGTCTGCACCTTGGAGCAAGAATATGTGGAAAGGTCTTTGCAGGCTCTGATTAGATTCTCACTGCTGGCATGGTCCACCTGGAAGGAAGGGAAATGGTAGCCTTCTATTCCTCCAGTATTTTATTATGAAAGCTTTCAAACACATAGAGAAAGGCAAAAAGAGTTTTACAGTAAATATCTGTATACCCCCTTCTACAGTCTACAATTAGAATTTTGCTATACTTGCTTTATCACACAAATAACAATCCACCTATTTATCCATCAATCTAGTTTTTTTAAATGAAAATTGAAGTAAGCTGCAAATATTAGTGCATTCTCTTCTAATGCTTCACCATGCATAAAATTAGCTAGAGTTCTATATTTACTTACAGTTCTTTATGGGTTTGGGGACAAAATTTATGTACACTAAAATATGCAAGTCTTAAATATTCCATTTGATAAGTTTTGACAAATGCCTGCACCTGTCTATAACAATAATTATCAAAATATAGAACATTACCATTATTCCAGAAAGTACACTCTTGTACTTCCAGTCAATCCTGTCCCATCCCCATCTCCATCCCCACCCCCAGGTAATCACTATTTGGATTTTTTTTTATTATGGAATAGTTTTGCCTGTTCTAGAACTTTATATAAATAGAATCATCTAGTATATACTTTTCTGCATAAGACTTCTTCTTTCAGTCAGCATAATGGTTTTTTTAATTGACTTTTTTTTTAACAGAGAGAGATAGGAAGGGAGGAGAGAAACATCGATGGGCTGCCTCCTGTATGCCCCCTACTGGGGATCAAACCCACAACCTGGGCATGTGCCCTGACAGGGAATCAAACTGACAACCTCTTGGTGCATGGGACAATGCTCAACCACCTGAGCCATGCCGGCCGGCTCAGCATAATGTTTTTGAAAGGCATCTATGTTGTTGCCTACGTAGTAGTTTGTTTCCTTTTTACAATGTTGCAGGAATCTTTGTATAAATATACTATCTTTATATATCTTTTCTCCTGTTGATGGACATTTAGGGAGTTTCCAGTTTGGGGCTACTATGAATGAAGCTGCTTGTACAAGATTTTTGTTGTTGTTGTGGACAAATGCTTTCATTTCTCTTGGTCCCCTCGAGCCTCCAGAAAGAAATGTAGCTTTGATTTTCAACGCCTTAATTTTTGCCTATGAGACCTACAGAACTGTAAGCTAAATCTGTGTTTTTTTGCCCAGCTGGTGTGGCTCAGTGGTTGGGTGTCTACCTATGACCCAGGAAGTTATGGTTCAATTCCTGGTCGGGGCACATGCTTGGGTTTGGGGCTCGATCCCCAGTGGAGGGGCATGCAGGAGGCAGCCGATCAATGGTTTTCTCTCATCATTGATGTTTCTCTCTCCCTCTCCCTTCCTCTCTGAAATAAATAAAATATATTTAAATCTGTGTTGTTTTAGCCACTAAGTTTGAGGTGATCTGTTATAGCAGCCAGAGAAACACAAAGACAGATTTTAGTATTGGGAAGTGGGGGTGCTGCTCTAACAAACACCTAACAATATGGACGTGGCTATGGAAGGATTTTTGAGGTGCCTGATAGAGAAGTCCAGATTGCTTTGAACAAATTGTTAGTAGAAATATGGACGTTAAAGACCCTGACAGTGAGGGCCCAGAGGAAGTCAGAACTGTGGTAGAGAAAACATGACATGCCTCGGGAGTGCCTAAATTGTCATGAACAGATTGTTAGCAGAAATATGGGTTTTGCAGGCAGTTCTAGTGAGGGCTCTAGACGCATCTATTATTAGAAACTGGAGGAAAGGGGATCCTTGTTATATATGGCAGAACTTCTGGCTCACAGTTACATGGGAAGCAACTTATAAGGTGCAACTTGGTTTCTTCTTGATGCTACCAATACAATGTGAGGGGGAAAAGGATAAATTGAGGGGAAAACTGTTCATAAAAAAATTAAAAAGAACCAGGACTTGTGATTTGGGAAATTTTCATCCTATCAAGATTTCAAAAGATGCTAAAAATAAGAGATTCGCTCTCAAGAAAGCATGCTCTAGAGATAAAGTGTGACAACTTTTGCTAATACCTCATAAAAAACCAATGGTCAGAGTATTCACTCATACAAAAAGCTTGTTGAAGAAACTAAGCCTGTGACTCATAAATTCATTAGCCATCTCAGCAGAAGCCGAAAATAGGGATGGGTTATCTAGAAAAGATCTATGGAGGAGGGAGGCACCTATCAATGGAGTTCATTCTTGTGACATATACAAGAGACCCACACAATTTTTGAGAAAGTTATATGGACAGATACATTGCCAACTTGGACTGAAACAAACACATTGCTAACTTGGACTGAAAGGGACACAGAAAATATGAAGTCAAAGAAGGTTGTTGGACCCTGAAAATTCTGCATGCAGGTAACAAACATACAGAGAGGAGGGACTGTCCTAGCCGGTTTGGCTCAGTGGATAGAGCATCAGCCTGTGGACCAAAGGGTCCCGGGTTGGATTCCAGTCAAGGGCACGTACCCTGGTTGCAGGCTCCTCCTTGGCTGGGCCCTGGTAGAGTGCATGCAGGAAGCAACCAATCAATGTGTTTCTCTCACATCGATGTTTCTCTCTCTCTTTCCCTCTCTCTTCCACTCTCCCTAAAAAGTCAATGGAAAAAATATCCTCGGGTGAGGATTAAAAAAAAACCAAACAAACAAACAAAGAGGAAGGACTGAGTGAAGCCTGGAGCCCAGAGGGCACAGCCAAGAGTCATAGAGGATGATTCCAAGACCTTGAAATGTAATGCAGTTTGCCCAGCTGAATTTCTAAATTGCTTGGGACCAGTGACTTCTTTTTTTCTTCCATTTTGAATTGGAGTGCCTGCAACTGTTATCCTACACCTGTATCACCATTGTATTCTGGGAGCAGATAACTTGTTTTCTAGTTTCACTGGTTTATAGATGGAAAGGAATTTTGCCTTGAAATGGACTATACCTAGATGGTTTAGATGATAAAACTTGATACCTCAAAGTTGAAGAAATTTAGATGAGATTTTGGACTTTGGGTTGATACTATAATAGATTAAAACTTTTGGGGAACTTGAAATGGTGCAAATGAATTTTGCATGTTGAATGGATATGAATCTTTGGGGGACGAGGGTGAACTGTGGTAGGCAGAATAATGCCCCCAAAGATATCTATACCCGAATTCTTGGGCCCTGTGAGTGTGTTGTGTTCCCTTACATAGCATAAAGGGACTTTGTGGGTGTGATTAAGTTGAGGTCATTGAAACAGGGAGATGATCCTGGGTGATCATATAGGTCCAATGAAATCACAAAATTCCTTAAAAGCAGATGAAAGAGAAGAAGAGAATCAAAGAAGATGTGATCATGGAAGCTGAGGTCAGAGTTATTCATTGTGAGCAGAACTTAATTAGCTTGAAGAAAAAGAATGCAGACAGACAAAGAATGCAGACAGCCTTTAGAAACTGGAAAAGGCAGGGAAATGTCTTCTCGCTTAGAGCCTCCAGAAAGAAATGGAGCCCTATCGGCACCGATTTAGTGAGGCCTATGTCAGACTTCTGACCTCCAATCTGTAAGAACGTTTGTGTTGTTTTAAGTCACTAACTTTGAGGCAGTTTGCTATAGGAGTCATGGAAAACTAAGACATTTGAGTAAATGTCTCTGAATAGAATTGCTGGACCACAGAGTAGCATTACTCTATGTCTAGCTTTATAATAAAATGTCAGACTTTTCCAAAGTGATTGTAGAATTTTACACTCCCACCAACAATATATGACAATGTGTAAGTTGCCCTACAACCCTGCCAGTATCTTTAATGTTAATCTTTTAATTGTAGCCATTCTGGTGGTTTGCAGTGGTACGTCATTGTGGTTTTAATTTAGATTTTCCTGATGGCAAACTATATTGAGGGAGTTTTCCATGTATTTATTGACCACTTATCATAATTCCTTTGCTAAAAGTGGCCAAATTTTTTGTCCATTTTTAATTGGATTGTTTGCCTCAGTCTTTATGTATTTTGGATACAAGTCTTTTGTCAGATATGTGTGTTGTGAATATTTTCTTGGAATCTGTGCAGTTTCTCTCTTTAAAGGATGTCTTTCTTGAGCAAAAGTTTAAAATTTTTTTACCACATGGATATTCAGTTTTTCTAACATAATTTATTGAAAATATTTTTTTTCCTCATTGGGTTAATTTAGCATTTTTTAAAAATCAAATGACCACGTAAATGTTGCTCCATTTCTTAAATCTTTATTCTTTTCCATTAATTTATTTGTCCCAGTTATCACACTGTCTTAATTATTTTAGCTTTAAAGATTATTTAAAGTCAGATAATTAAACTCTCATCTTGCTCTTCTTTTTCAAAATTGCTTTGAATATATTAGGTCTTAGGTTTTTCATGTAAATTATAGAAAAAGCTTGCCAATTTTTGCAAAACTCCAAAGGGATTTATGATTGGGATTGAATTTTATCTATAGGTAAATTTGGGGAAAATTAATATGTTAACAATATTGGATTTTCTAATTTATGAATGTGGCACACATTTCTGGGTATTTAGATCCTTATTCTCAGCAATGCTTTTTTTTAGTTTTCCAGTGCACATCTTACATGTTTTTTGTTAAATTTATCCTAAGAATACATATTTTTTGAAACTATTGGAAATGGAATTTCAAAGGTTTTATTTTCAATTGTGTACTTTTGAATATATAAAACCACATTGGTTTTTGTATATTGGTACAACTCCCTGTAACTTAGTCCAATTCACCTGTTAGTTCTAGTAGTTGGTTGTTTTTGTTTTTTTTTAGGTTTGTATTTTTTAATCAGAACTCTGACTCCTTCCTTTCTTATCCATGGTCGGGCACGGGGTTACAGCTGCAGCAGAATGCTGTTTGTTGATTTGAGAAAACTGAAAATGTTTTGTACTTACAAAGGTGGATGGAATTCAAAAACCAATCGCCACCGATTTTTATGAGAAACATGATTATTCCGCTTGAGCGTCTTCTAGTAGTTGTTTTGTAGGCTCTTGAGGATTTGATTGTGAACAGTCGGGTCATCTGCAATATAATCACTTTTATTGCTTCCTTTCTGATTTTATGCATCTTATTTTTTTTATTGCTTTATTACACTGGCTTCAACCTCCAATACTATACTTATTCAAATTGTAAGACCAAAAATTCTTGCCTTGTTGCTAATTATAGAGGGAATTTTTTTATTACTTCAACATCAGGTATGAAATTATATTTAGGTTCTTTTGTAGCAGATGCCTTTATCGGATTAAAAAGTTGCCTTCCATTCCTAATTTTCTGAGAGTTTTTATCAATAATTAATGTGACCTTTGTCAAATGGTTTTTCTGCATCTATTGATTTTTCCCCCTCCTTTATCCTGTTAATATGGTGAATTGTACTGATTTTAAAAGGTAAAACCAATTTTTCACTCTTGGGATACCCCCAACTTGGTCTGTGATGATTAATTTTAGGTATCAACTTGATTGATAAAGGATACCCAGAGAGCCGGTAAAACATTATTTCTCTGTGTGTCTTTGAAGGTATTTCTGGAAGGGATTAGCACTTAAATTGTTAAACGGAGTAAAACAGGTGTCCTCCCCAATGTGGGTGGGCATCATCTAATCAGTTGAGCCCCTGAATAGAACAAAAACATGGACATCAGCATTCTTGGTACTCAAGCTTTCGGACTCAGATCTGGACTTATACCATCAGTCTTCCAGATTCTCAGGCCTTTGGATTCCTACTGAATTATACCCCCAGCTTTCCTGGGTCTCCAGCTTGCAGAGGGTGGGCTGGGGGACGTCTCAGCCCCCATAAACACATGAGTTAATTCCTATAATAAATGTCCTCTTATATCTATACTAGAGGCCCAGTGCACAAAAATTTGTGTACTGGCGATGGGGGGAGGAGGGGGTGTCCCTCAGCCCCATTTGTGCCCTCTCACAGTCTGGGACCCCTCGGGAGATAACGACCTGCTGGCTTAGGCCTGCTCCCAGGTGGCAGAGGGCAGGCCCAATCCCTAGGTGCAGCCCCTGGTCAGGCTCAGAGCAGGGCCGATTGGGGAGTTGGGGCGCCGCCCCCTGTCATGCACAGAGCAGGGTGGATTGGGAGGTTGCAATGCCACCCCCAGTCACGCTCAGGGTAGGGCTGATTGGGGGGTTGGGGCGCCGCCCCCGTCACGCACAGAGTAGGGCTGATTGGGGGGTTGGGGCACCGCCCCCCTGTCACACACAGAGCAGGGCGGATCAGGGGGTTGGGGCACTCCCTCCTGTCACACTCAGGGCAGGGCTGATGGGGAGGTTGTGGCTCCACCCCACCATACACAGAGCAGGGCCCATGGGGGGGTTTGGGGCACCGCACCCTGTCACACACAGAGCAGGGCCAATCAGGGGGTTGGGGAGCTCCCCACTATCAGGCACAGAGCAGGGCCAATCAGGGGGTTGGGGCGCCTTCCCCTGTCACGAACAGAGCAGGGTGGGTAGGGAGGTTGTGGCCCCACCCCCTGTCACATACAGAGCCGCAGGGCGATCAGGGGGTTTGGGCTCTGCTCCTGTCATGCTGCTCCAGGGGCCAGGAGGCCTCACGGCTCCGCTGATCCCAGTGCTGGGAGGCCTCTCGGTTTCCCTTGACACAGGGGCAGTGAGGCCTCGCGGCTCTGCTGATCCCGGGTTTGGGAAGCCTCCCAGCTCCGCTGATCCCGGTGCTGGGAGGCATATTACCCTTTTACTATATAGGATAGAGCCCTGGTGCATGGGTGGGGGCCGGCTGGTTTGCCCTGAAGGATATTCTGGATCAGGGTGGGGGTCCCGCTTGGGTGCCTGGCCAGCCTGGATGAGGGGATGATGGCTGTTTGCAGCTGGTCACACACCCTTCAGGGTGGGAGTCCCCACTGGGGTGCCTGGCCAGCCTGGATGAGGGGATGATGGCTGTTTGCAGCTGGTCACACTCCCTTCAGGGTGGGGGTCCCCACTGGGGTGCCTGGCCAGTCTGGGTGAGGGGCTGAGGGCCGTTTTCAGGCTGGCGGGCGACTGAAGCTCCCAACCTCTCCTTTTTTTCTTTTTTTTTTTTTATTCTGGGATTTATTTACCTTCTATGGCTGTCACTGGAACTGAGAGCCGGCTTTAGCTCTGAGGCTCAGCTCCAGCTCTGAGACCTCGGCTGCTGAAAGCAGGTATCTGGTTTGTTTGGCTTCTATAATTGAAACACTGTTGCAACTCCAGCTCAGCTGGCTGGCTGAAAGCATGGGGTTTGTTTAGCTTCTATAATTGCAACATTGTTTCTTAGAGTGCTAGCTCAGAGCCCAGCAGCTCCTTCACTGGAGCAAGCAAGCCTCCTGTTCGCTTCAGCTGCTTGGCTGCCGGCCGCCATCTTGGTTGGCAGTTAATTTGCATATTGCCCGGATAAGCCAATGGGAAGCGTGTCGGAGGTACGGTTAATTACCATGTTTGTCTATTATTAGATAGGACTAGAGGCCCAGTGTGCACGAAATCGTGCACAAGTAGCTCACTTCCGCTTGCCTCAGCTGGCTGCCCCACACATCGCTGCTCATAGCTTGCACCCTGCCCCGACCACCATGAGAGCTGCTGCTCATTTGGTCGTGACAGTGTTATGGCATTATGGCCACTTGTTTTATATATATATATACATAGATATGTCTTATTCTGTTTCTCTGGAGAACTCTGATGCACACATGATCATAATGTATTATTCATTTTTATGCTGAAATAACTTTGTTACCATTCTGTTAAGAATGCTCATGAAAGATACTGGTCAGTAATTTTATTTTATTTCTAATGTTTTTATCAGGCTTTGGTATCAGGCTATGCTGGTCTCATAAAACTGGTCTTTGGAAAGAGTTTTTCTAAGATTGACATTCTTTATTCCTTAAATATTTGATAGAATTCGCCAGCAAAATTATCTGGCCCTGGATTTTTTCTTCGTGTAAAAATTTTAGATAAAAATTCAGCTTCTCTAATTGACATGGAGCTATTCAAATATTCTATTTTATATTGTGTCAGTTTGGCAAAGTTGTATCTCAAGAAATTTTAAATTGTCAAATTTATTGCAAATTTTTTTCTAAAATATCTTTTTTCTTCTTTTTATGTCTGTAGGTTTTCTACTGGTAGTCCCTCTTTATTCTTAGTATTCGTCATTTAAATTCTTTTTTAAAAATTCTTGATCAATTTATCAATGATTTTAACATTGATAGGAGGCTGAAAAATTAGAGATGATGCATAATTCAGAGAACTTTGGCTTATCTGTAGGCTAAGAATTGACATGGATGGCTTCCTAAAACATTTCCACTAGAGGGTCATATAATGAAACATTTATTGTATGTACTTTCCCATTTACTAATCTATATATAATAATGCATGAGAATCTGAGTTGTGTGGTAAAAAAAAAAAAAACAAAAAAAAAACACACAATTGAGTTTGACCAAAACCTATCATTATAGCATCAGGGTTCAGTAGTCTAACCTTGTAGTTAAAAGCTAAGCCCCTGAAAATCAGACACACTTGCATTCATATTCCTTGCCCCTGTGCCTGCTAGCTGGGGACTTCAAACAATTTATCTTATTGAATAAGATAGTACATGTAAAGCAATAAATACAATTATTGACTCAGTGTGTTAAAAAATTTTGGCCATTATTTCTTTCACTACCACCAATGTTGCTAGCCTGGCCAAACTTAATCTTAGATAACAGAGTCTGGTTTATTTGTGTGTTTTTCCTCCTGTTGCATTGCCCCAAGAGTTTTTACTTCCTGTTTTAATTTTGTAAAACGCTGCTCAGCATTCTTTTACCAGTATTGTAGTTGTAAATTATCTCCAGAGGAAGTTTTGACATCAAATGGAGTGTTGTCTTTGATTGGTTAATTAGTGATTTCTGTACCATTTTCATAGTTCTTCGGGAATGAAGGAGTACTGCCAAGACTTTTCCCATGTGTTCTTGAAAATTATCTAACCAAGACCAAAAAAGACATTAAAATACAACCCCAAGCAAACAGGAAACTGACTTTTTTTTTTTTTCGGGAACTTAGTAAAAGCCAACTTTTTGTGGTTTATGTGAAGGTTCCTCCCACAAAGTTCAGAAATTCATCTTACATTTTCAGTCTCATACTCTCCTCTTTTTCCAGGTTGCCCTCAAGGGTACCACCCTTAAAGAAAATGATTTCAGAGATACCTGCACAGATTTCTTTTTCCTTCTTACCAAACAAAGATTTTGGGGTTTTATTATTTTCAGAGATGAAGACAATCTCATAGAAATACCAGACAGCCACAGTGACTGCAGGCAACTATATATAATTTCCCATCCATAACCAAATACAAGGACCTGGCATGCTGTTTATAGAGCCTATTAATCATTCTTTAGTCAAGGGGAACGTCAAGCAATGGACAAGCCTGGACAGAAGATGTGTCTTTTGTGGAGAGATTCTTTTGGCTTATTATATAACTCCTATTTTATTTACCATAAGACTGCTGAGCTATCCTTTGAACTCGTGGCAAGGTTTTGACTTTAAAAAGTGGCACAGCTGAGCAATTTTATTTGGAAGAAAAAGAGAACTTGGTGGGCATATATACCTACTTGTCTTTCTCATTGCAAATTCTTTTCCCATCTTTAAAAATATGTTGTTGTTGTTGTTGTTGTTTTAAAGCAAGCCCTGGCCAGTGAGGCTTAGTTGGTTGGGCATCATCCTATGCACCGTAAGGTCGTTGTTTCAGTTCCTGGTCAGGGCACATGAGTGGGTTTCAGGCTGGATCTCCAGTAGGGGATGTGCAGGAGGCAGCCGATCGATATTATGCTCTCACATCTATGTTTCTCTCTTTCTCTCTCCCCCTTCCTCTCGCTCTCAAAATCAATAAAAATATTTAAAATAATAAAATAAAAATATCTATTTGTTTTCATGTGATGGCAACCTGGGTGTGTATATTATTTTGTGTTCTGTTTTTACCTGATACCACTTTTTATATACATTTTCATGTAATGGCCCAGAATATATATATATATATATATATGTGCCATCATTGACTAAGAAGCATTCTGTTATGTTAAGATAATTTAATGTGCTATCTCTTATTGTTGGGAATTTGGATTGTTTCTAATTTCCTAGCTGCTCTAATAAATATTGGGCAAATACAGATTTCACTATCTTAATTATCTTCCCTACTTTTGGGGCTATTTCCTTTGTATATATTACAAATAGTTCTGTGTGTGATATTAAAGCTTTATTTCGGGGGTATGACCAGAAGCGAAGATTTCTCCTCATTAAATCTTTGTAATCACATTTTACTTCAAATATTCAAGCAACAGTTATTCTTCATAACCACATTTCTTACTTTTCTTTTTTTTAAAAAAAATCTATGGGGCATTTCAGAATCATGGAGTTAAAACAAGAACTTTGGAAAATAGCTTGTTCAACTAATATTTATTGTGCACTTATACACCAGGTATGATGCTAACCCAAGCCCTCCCCTTTTTATAAATAAAGAAAGTGACACCTGAAACAGAAACTCTGGGAATGAAACACCAGTACTTTGGTCTTGTATTTGAATATGACTTTTCCAAAGTTTTACCTTTAAAAATCACCTATAAACACCCCATTGTATTGTCTCAATAGCATAAAACAGAACACATTTGCTATCTTTTGTTTTATTTTGCCTTGTTTTACAGATGAGGCACACAAAAACTAGCAGAACTGATTCAAAGTCATTCAGTTACCTCTTGGTCAAGCCAGAATACAAACTCATTTTAGTGACTTCTGTGCCATCATTCTGCCCTCAAATGCTCCCACAATTAGAAAGATAAGCCAATTCATATATGTGGGAATGTAACTTATATGCTACTTTTTATAACTGAATTACAAACTCTTAGTCTACCCAGCATCAGAGCCTAGCATTTCCAAATACTGAAATCATTATTTTCTGATAGATAAACGGGCAAGAATATAATTTTAAAATTCACTTCAAAAAGTAATCACTGGGTACTCTGTATTTGTCAGGCATTCTTCCCGGCAGTAGGGATTCAGCAATAAGCAAAATAGGTCAGTCCCTACTCTTGTGGCCAATATATATAAAATTTAGATGTTCAAACTTATTAATGATCAAATAGATACAAAAAGAAAAACAGTAATCGTACTTTTGTATTATTGTATCAGATCAGTTCTTTAAAACAAAAAGAGAAAGTAACTCAAGGCTTGTAAGTTGTATGAAACTGATACTTTTATACATTACAAGAGGAACTGTGATGTTATATCCCCTTCTGGGAAAGAAATTTTGCAATATAGAGAGAGCCTTAGAAATATCTATACTTTTTAATTCAAAAGTCTCACTTCTGGAAATCTTTTTTAACCAAAGTAACAACTATATGCACAAAAATGTTCATTTCAGTGTTCTTTATAATAGTTTTATTTTTTAAAGAATGATGATGGGAACAATGAAGAAAAACATAAGGCACCCATACAATGGAAAAAATAGGCTTTGAAATATAATATAATAGTTTGTGTAAAAGACTATAAAATGACATATTCAGTATAGAAGGAGCAATACCAAAATGATAAGATTAGGGATGGTTTATTTTTTTCCCTTCTGTTATATTTCTTGGTACTTTCTAGATTTCTACAGCAAGATATTATTACTTTTATAATCAGAAGAAAACATTGCCCCTCCCCAACCCCCCAGCCAATCATGTTTAGCTATAGATGTATTTGTCTTTGTGGATACACAACATTGAAAATGCCAGTGGGAAGAAAAGAGCACCAGAGGATGTGTGAAAATGTGTTTTATTTTTCTCAATTGTCATCTTCTCTTACACGTAACTCTGAATAGTTTATTTTCTCCCTTTTATCTTATTCGTGCTGGACTGACATATTACAGAGATCCCCAAAAGAGAATTTAAAAATTAGTGTTGGATTGAAATGTCATCTTCTTGCCCTGCATACTGGGTTAGAGCCCACGTTTGTTAGACATGTCCTTGAGGATTCAAATTCAAATATCTCCGGGCAACTGGAGTTATTCTCTTATTCAGCAAGCTGACTGTGTCCATTACCCCACATTATTCGACAACCATCCCCGTCCGGAAGGATGGAAATGAATTCTGGCAAAGGGCCCAGGAAAACCTGCTGGAAGCACAGGAAGAAATGTCCTGCTTCAGCCTGCAGCCTTGATTCCACAGCTTTTCCAGGAACTGCTTCTGGGCTTATCTGGACAGAGCACTCCGTGTTGTAATGGCAAGGTCAACTCAAGAGTTAAACTTGGCCAGGCCAGGAGAGTCCTGGGGAGCCTGGGGGGGGGGGGGGGGCAGGCAGTGAGAGGTGTTGTGATGCTGACCAGCTGTTCTCAGGGCCTTGAGAGACTTCCGATGACCTGACCCTTCTCTCCTCCAGGCCCTCTGCTTGTCCTGATGCCAGATGCCATGTGACTGCTAGGATCACAGATTTAAACAGGATGAAACAGTGGGGGCAAATCTTGGCTACTGAGATCTACCACCAGAGTATCAATCCATTGCCGATCCCTGCTGAATTCTTAAAGAAAAACAGTTAGTAACCCACTTTATGTTTAACATTGCCATTTAGTTGAAAACATTTTACTAAGAAAGCCTAGTTCTGAAGGATTTAGATTATATGTGTTTATTTCTTTTGTTATTAATATATGTTGATATATGTATGTGTGGGCATACTTAGCAATTGGATTTAGAACAAAATATACTATGCTATATTATTTTAAGTTATCTTAAATAAAACTTTTAAGGTAAAACTAATTCAGAATGCCCAAATATTTATCAAAAGAAAATATTTAATTTTACTCAAGACTCTGACAATATATAAAAGCTTCCTGCCCTAGCTGGTTTGGCTCAGTGGATAGAGTGTAGGCCTTCGGACTGAAGAGTCCCGGGTTTGATTCCGGTCAAGGGCACATGCCCGGGGTTGCGGGCTCAATCCCCAGTGGGGGTTGTGCAGGAGGCAGCCAATCAATGATTCTCTCTCATCATTGATATTTCTATCTCTCTCTCGCCCTCTCCCATCCTCTCTAAAATCAATAAAAATATTTTTTAAAAATATAAAATAAATAAAATAAAAGCTTCGTGCCTTGCATCATATAAGTTCTACTGAAATGTTTGCATGCAATTAAAAAATGTGCTCAAGCCCAGCTGGTGTTGCTCAGTGGTTGAGCATTGACTGTTCAATTCCCAGTCCCAGCATATGTCTGGGTTGTGGGCTCAATCCCCAGTAGGGATGTGCAGGAGGCAGCCGATCGATGATTCTCTCTCCTCATTGATGTTTCTCTCTCTCTCCCTCTCCCTTCATCTCTCTGCAATCAATAGAAACATTTTTTTTAATGTGCTCAAAAGAGGAGCAGGGAGCATGGAGCACTGTGCAGAGAACTTGGGACTGGCTCACCAGCCCTAGAGTTTGAGGAAGATGGTTCCTGTCCACCTCAGAGCTTCTGTTTCTATATGTGTAAAATGAGGCCGTTGAGTCAGGACACCTCAAAGTCCCCCGTCCAGCTCTCTGACACAGAGATGATACGCTGGGCTCCCAGGAATTCATACCTCACCATGGTGGTTACTAAAGACAGGAACACGGGGACCAGGCTCTGGACTCTGCCTCCACCCCCCATCTCTAGTGTGTGCTGTGATTACGGAACTGTGTGTGTCCATGACTTCAGGCAAACACACGTGTTCCAAGGGCTAAGAATAGCAAGACACAAGGACAGACAGGAACTACTGGGGTTGCAAGCAGAGCTGAACATCATGGATTAAAAACATACTAGTTGGAGGCTCCCCTGACCAATACTACCCCCATCCTGAGGCCACCTGGGGCAGACCCTAACTGTCACCCTTAGCAAGGACCACTATATAGTCATCTGCTCTCACTAAGAGTAATGGATCTCTTTATCCTCCACAATTTGGAGGCTGGGTCAAAATCAGAACAGCCTCCAGGGCTCACTGCTGGCCCTCAAAACTCCAACAGCAAAATACACATGGCCTTGTAACAGCTTATCACAGTAGATGGTTCCTTTGTTCAAGCAGCCTTGCTGAGCATCTGCTATTGCCAGAAAGGTGTTGGGGATGGAGGCATGAAGAGGACACAGTCCCTGCCCCAAATAGTCAACTGGCTTCTTGGTACCCTGGGATTCACAATGTCTAGAGTTATGGGAGGCACGACCCTATTGTACCCACACTATTTTACATCCATCTCTTGCCTCCTGGGCCAGTTATTAAGTAATTATCTTTCATTGTGAAGCCCAGCCTCTCTACTCTGGGGATGCCGCAGCTGGCTCCTGCAAACCATATTTCTGCTCTGCCAACCGGCCCAGGTTAGGTGCTCCTGGAAGGAGGTGCTGAGGGGGCTGTGAGGCGGGGGAAGGAAGGATACACTGGCTTCTTCCTGTCTGTTTCCTGGTCCCAGGAGTGTCACCTCAGCAATACTTTTTAGAAAAATATATCTTTACCAATTTCAGAGAGGAAGAGAGAGATAAAAACATCAATGATGAGAGAGAAACTTTGATCGGTTGCCTCCTGCACGCCCCCTATTGGGGATTGAACCAGCAACCCAGGTATGTGCCCTGACCGGGAATTGAACCGTGACCTCCTGGTTCACAGGTCAACGCTCAACCACCAAGCCACTCTGGCTGGGCCCAGCAAGAGATCTTCGCTGCAGCAGTGGCAATCCATCCCGTAGTGTTCCTGAACCCAGTTTGCATTTTCCATACAATTAGAACCCACTTGATTGCATCAGCCTCCAGGACACCTGTCTGGGCCTCTCAGAGCCAGGGCCCCAGGCTCCTTTGAGCTCCAGCACCAGCACCAGCAGGAGCATCCATCCCGCAGAGGTCCGGGTTTCAGTTCCATAGGCCGGTCCCCTCAGTGTCGAAGTTTTGATCATTGCAACCTCTTCTCTCTGTCTCCACAGCCCTGGGATAGTAGCTGCTTCCTGCAGCTGCTCTTTCAGAGACACCTAAGACTTCCCCTTTCACCCTTCCCGTTGCTCAGCAAACAGCTTCCATGAGGGGCCTGGTTCCTGTCTCCTGATAAGACCCTGTGGAGGTCAGAACATCAAACCTGGAGAGAATTTTTGTAAACGTTTACTTGTGCCAAACAGAGGATGCGCCTGCAAGCAGGATCTCGACAGACTGAGAAAATGCTCCTCAGAGTGACAGTTTGCAGCTTCGTTTATGCATTTGGAATTAAGGCGAGAGTTTAGGGAAGATTAAGGAAGGTGGGAGAAAGCAAGGCAGGGACTGGATCACAAGACAGTTAACTAGACTGTGTTCCTTTGAGGGTGGTTTTGCTGAGGGATCTGAAGGACACATTTCAAAAGTGAATCTAGGTCAGGGGTGGGCAACCTTTTTGTGAGTGCGTGCCAAAACCGGAAAAATCTGACTCAAAATTCTTCTGTGTGCCAACCCTAATTTTTTGAGAACATGTTACGCCTACTTGATATCTCTTAAGATGTACGTATGTGAAGAACCTTGAAGAAATAATAAAATTCATTCGAGTGACAAAAACACAGTATATGATGATGAAAAATACATTTATTTTTTAATGTATACATGTACACTGATAGTCCGACAGAAAACTTTATGACTCCGTTTGATATTATCAGTGGGACTTTTGCTGCTGCATCACTGATGACAGAGATTTTACATCAGGTTTATATTTCATGAACTTCAGAGATATGCACGAGCTACTACTTTCTGTCAGGCTACTCCTATTACAAGACTTAACAAAATTCATCACTGAGAACAAAGATTCACAAGCGTATGTGGATGAAACCAAAACACTGGTCGGATCTAGGAAGGCAGGGAGAGTTAAGGCAGAGGCATAGAAATTGCTCTTCCCCTCTCTCGTCAATCCATGTCTATGGTCTTTAAGATAACTTGTTATGTAAAATTATTTATTTATCTAAGATGCACCTACACTGAATTTATCTGAAAAATAAAAAAGTTGATATTAAGAAAAAAATTGTAAATGGAAGATTATAAGAGAGGGTTTCGCGTGCCAGCAAAAGTTACTGGCGTGCCATGTTTGGCACGTGTGCCAGGGGTTGCCCACCCCTGATCTAGGTGTTTTCTCTTCTGAGGGGTCTGAAAAGAGGCATTTGGAAGGTATCTGGTAGCACAGAAACAATGGACAGAACTAGCTTAAGGCAAAGAGGAGCCTTTTACTAAAGAAGTTACATGCCCTGGGATGTGACTACCCACCAGGCCCTGCCCAGTTAGGAATTTATGACCAGATCACCCTGTGGGGTTACTTTCAATAGAAACCCTTTTGGTCCACAACCCTGACTGAGACCCTCCCGGCTAACCCGGCAGGCAGCATAGTGCAGTGGGCAGTGGCATGAGCTGGGAGTCACTGGCCTGGATTTGAATTCTGGTTCTTGGAGCCTGTTGGCTCCTGGACCTGGAAGAGCTACCTAATTTCCTCCAGCCTCGCTTCGCTGGTATTAGGATAGTTTCCAGCTGAATGTCGCTGAGATGCTGGGCACCATGTCCTGTTCCATGATTTGTAGCCGCCATGATAACCAGACTGTTAGCTTCTAGGGCAAGCATGTCAAACTCGCCGCCCGCAGGCCGCATGCGCCCACAACGAATATTTTTGCGGCCCAGCCAATATAACAGTATGTAAGAAACGTCTTAATAAAAATTTTGTAACTTAATTTGTACAATTAAGTTATACATAATTATTAATAAGGAACTACAACGTTCGCTAATGACTGATTGCTATAATTGTGTTGCATTCATTTCCCTTACGTGCCTTGCACACAGGAGCACCATTTCTATCGACTATTTTAGCAGCTGATTGCCACGTCATTAGTCTTGGACTGACTTGTTTGGTGTGAGCAACAGGAAATATTTCACTTTCGGAGAACAAGAAAAATAGGTTTATTTGCATTATACTTATTAATTTGTGTAGTTATTCAGTGTCTGGTAAGTTAATGTTCAAGAAAAAAATATTAATTTTTATTAAATTGTTCTATTATTTTATGTTTACGATGACTCATTTATTTGAGCCCTTTGTATTCAGCATGTCTCTATCGAAATAAACCTACATTTCTATGAAAATTGAAGCTTTTGTTTTTTTGCGGCCCACATAAACTTAAACCTTGTTTATTTGGCCTGTGTAAGCCTTTGAGTTTGACATGCTTGTTCTAGGGCCAGGGCCTAGGTCTTGTACATCTTATTCCCAGCAGAGTGTATTATAAGTCTATTTATGTGATACATGCTTAATAAGGATGCGTTGAGTGGGCGAGAAGTGTGGCTCCGTGGAGTACTTAACGTGTGCTGATGTGACATGAAACCCTTGGTGGTGGTCAGGTTTGGTCTTGAAGTTATGGTTTAAAACATCTTTTTAAGTTGGTATTTTAAAATGAGGAGCAATGAGTTTACCTGGATGGTAGGAAAAGAAAACCTGTCATTCATTCTTCCACCAGCTTGGCTACCCTTAGAGACTGGGAGATAGGACAGGGGAACGAACCACATCTTCCAGAAAGTTTGGTCGTTGAGTGACACACTTGTAGCTCTTTCCAGCCAGATAGCAGACCCTGGTGTTGTTTTTTGTTTCATGATCCACTTCATAGGGAGGAAAGATTGTGACTGTCCTGATACAACTAGGGCCATCTCTTCTGCGTGTTGAAGTCAGGACTCTGATGCGAACAAAGAACCTTGGAAGCGAACAAGGTCCCACGTGTGCTGGGCTTTCACAAGTCATCGTGGATAAAAGCCGTTCCAGCAGGGAGGGGAGAACAAAACATCTATTCTTTTGAGCACAGCAGATAGCCCGCCACCCAATCTGGGTAGCGGCTGTGTACACAGGAGGGGGAGGAGGTCAGCTGCGCTTTCTTGTTTCACATTCAGGGTTACGTGGGGCTGGGCCTGATAAAGGTATTTGTGTCTAAGTCTGGAAGGTGTACCGTCCCAGCCAAGACTTTTCCAGGCAAAAGGCCTGAATGGGGATGTGAAATACTCCATTTATTCCAGAACATTTCCTCCGCACAAAAGCCCAGAACTTCTTCAGAGAGAAAAACAGCCGCACAAGATGCTAGATCATTCATGTCTCCAACACGCCGCGAGCCTTACCGCCAAGCAGGGCGGCAGGCGTGAGAGAACCCGAGCTCACTTCCCAGTGAGATGCTTCCCAGCCTCCAGGGAGCGGTTGATTTCGCTGTGGAAGGGTGGTGACTCCTAGGCGCAGAAAAAGAGACAGGCATTTGCAGAAGGAGCCAGAGAATAATCCTCCTATTTTTCTGAAGACTTTTCCTGTCTCCACACCTACATTTTTTTTTGGGGGGGGGGGGGGGGGGCTCCAGGGCCATATTTCCCAGGAACATGCTCCTTCCAGCCCAGGGGAAGAGCTCCTACTGGGTGTCACAGTGAACACGCGATCCCCCTCTAGACTGTGTGCGGACACTCTGCTTTCCTGTAGAGAGACACACACACACACACACACACACACACACACACACACGCACACACAAGCAAACACTGCTGCATCAAAGAGAAGGATAAAAAGAAAAGACTTTTAAGAAAAGGGAGGGAAAAAAGGGAGGGAAGGAGGGAGAGAGGGAGAGGGAGAGGGAGAGGGAGAGAGAGAGAGAGAGAGAGAGAGAGAGAGAACCCTTTTGTAGAGATCATTGCTACTGCATAGACTAGACCTTCCTTTTCTCGGGTTAATCATTCCCCAGGCTGGAGGTGGAGGGCCCTGCAGAAATAAGAAGTCCCAGTAACCTAAGGGGGAAAGGGCTTTGACTGTGCCTTGACCATTCATTAGTCTGGGGTGTGTCTGTCACCTTTGCTGTGCTAATTGGGTGCAAGGTAGAGGTTTCCCCTGGGCCTGGACTGGGGCTGGTGGTGGTCCACTAGGGTCCCAGGCTTATCATCAGGTAGAGGTAGTGGCTCTCAGTGAGTCAGGACCAGCAGGAGATGGCAGTGAGGGGAGGCCCAGACACAAGCCGAGATCAAAGCCAAGTATATCGTCAAGCTAGAGGGAACATCTAGCTGATAAGTATGCCTCAGGCAAGTTCAAGGGCAACAGGTATCAGGCCAGGCAAGGCTCCGAGGCCTGTGTGCCCTTTAAGCTGAGCTTGTACGTCCTCTGTGTTGCCCCAGCCCGGGCAGTTGTTGGCTGGCATTCGTTATCTCAGGACACTAAATCTGTGCTTCTGAGCCCGGCCATTTCGTTACCTTGTGGTTCCTTTTCCTCCTTGGTATCTTAGTTACACTTATGTTGAAAAATGTTAACTCTTTCTCAGCTAAATTAAGGTATTAAGGGTATGTCTACATCTTAGCTAGGAAAAATAAAGGGGGGGGGGAGCATTTATAGCCCAAGCATGATGAATATACAATTCCATTTCTCCATTCTCTGTCAGGGGTCTTACCGGTTTAAGAGTCAGCTGAGCACTGTTCAGTCTCAACTTCTTTGATAATAGCCGTGTGGCCTTTGACAAGTTAATCTCTCTGAGCCTCAACTTCCTCATCTATAAAATCAATCATATCCAACTCACAGTATTGCAGGATCCTAAGGATCAGATAAGTTAATGGGATTGTGGCGGAGGCTGCTCCACTTCTACCTAAATATCTTTTCCCTCCTTCTTTTCTAGTAATGGATTTGTACCTGGACACATGGCAGCCTGAACTAAAGACCACATTTCTAAGTAACCCTGCAGCTAGTTGTCCCATTTGACTAAATTCTGGCCAATGAGTCACACATGGAAATCTGGGGGTCACCTTCAAGGGAAGATCCTTACATTGAAAGAGAAATGCCTTCTTGCCCACTTCTTTTTCTTCCTGGTTGGAATGTGGACGTGATGGCTAGCGCGCAAGCAGCCCTTTTGGTCCAAGAGGCAGCACACTAAAGGTGGTGAGAGAGCATGAGGAAAGAAGCCTGGATTCCTGTGATGTTTGAGGGAGCCACTTCCCTGCCTCTGGATTCGTTACATGGGAGGAATGAACTAACTTTTGAAAAAAATTCATTTTGAGAGGGTTTTTGGTTACTCAGTAACCTTAAATGTAACTAGGTCTGTACAGCACATAGTGTGTTTAGCATAGTGTAGGTAAAATCTTATATATGTCTTTTCTTTTGCTTTTAGGAAATACATATCAAAGATCTAAAGAACATAGGCATAAAGTGAAAGGACCAACAGGGCCACAGAGGGAACATTGGTGCCACTCCCAGGGTTATGTGAGTGGGACAAGAAAGATAGCCTTTGCCAGGCAGCGGCTACGGACCACCGAGCACCAGCCTCCCGGCCTCTCTTTATCTCCCCTACTAAGCCTCTCCTGCAACCAGCAATATGACCTGGAGAAGAGGAAAAGCACAAAAAGGGCTCCCTTGGAGGTAAGTCAACCTGGGATTGCCTCCCAGCTTCTCCATCTACCAGCTGTGTGACATTGGCTAGTTACTATCCCCTCTGAGCCCCAGTCTCCTCCTGTTAAACGGAACGTGGGACAATACTTACCTGCAGTGTTGTGATAGGACTTAAACAATAAAACATCAACGTCTTAACTTAGTGCCTGACACATTATAACTATTTGGCAAGTATTTCTTTTTAAATATATTTTTATTGATTTCAGAGAGGGAGGGAGAGGGAGACAGAAACATCAATGATGAGAGAGAATCATTGATCAGCTGCCTCCTGCACGCCCCCTACTGGGGATCAAGCCCGCAACCCCGGCATGTGCCCTTGACCAGAATCGAACCTGGGACCCTTCAGTCCGCAGGCCAACACTCTATCCACTGAGCCAAACCAGCTAGGATATATTTGGCAAATATTTTGAAAGTAATCTGAACTTCATCTTTTACCATCCCCAACCCTAGCCCCAGGCTTCCTCCAGACCCATTAACTAACTGCCCAGCATGGACTGTCTTCTCCCAATGTTATGCGTTTTGCTCCCTGGGTCCCTACCTAGAGCTCCATTGCTTCTCTTGGTTTCTCCTTGTCTTTCGTCAATTTTCAGGGCTGCTGTAGGCCCTTCTTGACTTCCGGCCCCTGGTGATCTCCCTCTCTCCCCTCTGAACAGTGCCAGCATTTAATACCCAACCACTCATTAACATTTACTGCCTTGTATTAGTATTTAATTTTGCGGTGCATGTCTCATCTTGCCGGCCATACCGTGCACTCTGCAAGGGTGTGGCTCGTGCCTTTTCCACCTTTCTAGCCCTTCAGCCTTTAACTCAACGCTACGTGCAGGCCTCAGTGAAGACTTGCTGAGCAAGAAAACCAAATCCAATTATCCAGAACCCTCTCACTATAATTTACCTTCTGGACCTATGTGCCCACTGCTTTTCTATGTTCCTCAGAGTTCAAAGCACCTTGAGGAGGGTGCCCTCCTGTCACATCATTGGGGCTCGGTAACTTTGCACAGCATCGCACCCGGGTCCAGCTGCATAGATTGCTTTGCCGACTGTGGGCAGTCACTGGGCGTAAAGGGAAAAGGTGAGAGAGAGCTTCATTTAAGAGAAATCCATCACTCCCACCAAAAAACAACCAACTAATGTTTTATGGGTGCCCTGGCAGGTGTGACTCAGGTGGTTGAGCATCGTCCCACGCACCGACAGGTCACCAGTTCAATTCCTGGTCAGGGCACCTGCCCAGGTTGCGGGTTCCATCCCCAGTTGGGGAGCATATGGGAAGCAACTGATCGATCTTTCTCCTTCACACCAGAGTTTCTCTCTTCCCCCCTCTCCCTTCCTCTGTCTCTAAAAAATATAATGTTTTATAGGGTAGTGAGTTGATACCACTACTTGGAATTTTAGAGCACATTCAATTTGTCTTTTGAAAGCGGAATATTGCAATGTAACCCAACTCTATGATTTTGAATGTAAGCGTGCATTTCATTTGTCTTTTCAAACAGGAGTGTTGGACTTGAACTATGTGCATGTGCTTAATCTGCATGCTGCCCCCCAGTGCCTCAAGGAAAGGAACAGAACAGCACTCGCCTGATCTGGAGCCTCTGGAGTGGCGCTCTCCCCCCCCCCCCCGCCCCCAGGGGTGCATGGCCCTCCCTGAGCCCCCTGGGAAGGCCGCAGGACTGTGAGGTCGCTCCAGCTGCACAGGTCGTTCCAGCTACAGAAGGAGATTCTAGTGCCATCGCTTCCCCTGTTCAGCAAGTCATTTAAGGCACTTGGGGATGCTTATTAAAAAGATAAATTCCGCCTGGCCAGTGTGGCTCAGTGGTTTGGCATGACCTATGAACCAGGATGCTGAGATTGGATTCCTGGTCAGAGCACATGCCAGGGTTTCCAACTTAATCCCTAGTAAGGGGTGTGCAAGAGCCTGCACCAAAGGGTAGGTCAAAATGTTTGTGTGCTGTTTTGTTTGTTTTTGTTATTGTTTGGGGAGGGGGCATAAATTGCAGATGGTGGGAAGTAGGGGCAGGTCCTGGAAATGCTCCTGAACTGAGGAAGAGAGAAGTGCATTGGCCGCCAGCTGTCCTGGGAGAGTGACTCACCAGTCTATGTGGCAGTAACCGCGGCTGGTGGGATGACTCCCTCGGCTGGGGGGGCCGCTGGGGGAGGCGCTGGCTGTGGTTGGAGCGAGCAGTGCGTTCCAGAGAGGAGCCAGACCTTCTGCACAGATGCCAATCTGTGCTGTCAGTCACCTTGGCAGCCATGAAGAGGGAGGGGCAGGGGGAGGGGGCAAATGAGCGTCTCAGCAAGACCACAGAGGCACCATTCAGTCCTAACATAAAAGTATTAAAAGCCCTGTGTTCATATGCCTGGCGTCACCCTGGCCTCCTCCTCCTCATTTCTAAATCCAGTGACTAAATCTGGTCCATTCCACACTTCGGCGTCTTCTAGGCATCCCCTTTACCACGCCTTCGCTGCACCACTCTCACATATCATGCATTTTTCCCTTTCTACGTCTTCCAATCACCAGGACCCCAGCTCACGCTCCCATCATTCCTCACTGGGACTCAGCAGGCTCCGAACCCGCTGTGCTGCCTCCTGTCTCCTTACCTCCCATCCACCCTTCGCACAGCCCCCCATGTGTTGGCCCCAGGACCATCCCAGCATGTCATTTCCTTACTTAAAATCCCCAGCTTGCCATGGCTCGGTGGCTCTTCAACGTCAGAATCCCCTGGAGGGCTTGTTAACACGCAGCGCTGGGACCCATCTGGAATGCCGTTACTCTTCCACATTTCCCTGCTTTATCTCTGAGCTCCGGACCCCACGGCTCTCGGGGTAGCCTTCTCCATCTCCTCCCCCGCCCCCATCATACCACCTCCACCACCACCATCATCATTACCATCACTAACACCCCTGAGTGCTTATCATGTTGGGTCCCATTGAACCCTCACAAAACAAAACAAAACAAAACAAAAACAACATCACCCATGATGCCAGTACCATTATTCTTCCCATATAGTATAGATTCTGAAACTGGGCTCAGAGAGACTCCGAAACTTACCTCTGTCATAAGGCTGGACCGACTGCAGTCCCTGCGAGTACCGTTTCACCCAGATGGAATTCCTTCCTCTTCGCTCTGGAACACTCTTCCTGCCACTTACACATGCAAACACACATATGATAGAATGTGAGGTCTCACTTACCTGATAAGTGACTCACTTAGGGACTGTGAGTTATTTGAGGAAGGGACTTCACCTTTGTATCCGATGCCTAGAACACAGAGGGCGTTCGGTCAAGGGTGATTAAATCAACCAACTCCTCGAGCTCGAGTGTTCGCATATGTAAAGTAATTTCTCTGATGGAGTTTTGGGCCGCGAGAAACGGGAAACCTTCCAGAAGATTACTAAAGTTCTTTATAATCTATCAACTCAACATATGGGCATATATAATGTGGACACACAGATATCCTCAGGATGATACATATACACGACACCCAGGTATCAGTTTGTATTAGAGGAAAACCCTGGGAAGAAGGAGATCCACCTAACAGTATTGCCATCTACTCTCAGAGGGTCACCATTTTACCCCTTTCCATCTTGGTTACCTTGATTATATGTCTGTTTAACTTATTCACAGCAAAGGGAGTTTTTGTCCCCAGGAGGGCATGAAGGCAGAGATGTCTACAGGGTACTTTCACAGGAAATTTTGGTTCATGTCTTTTCTACTGGTCTAGAAAAATACCCTAGGAAGTCAATATTTTAAACAAAAAAATATATGTAACTACAGGAGCAGGTGCATTAGGGTGCAAATTCCACGTGTATTTGGAACCCAAAGCAAAACAATGTTTTCTGTAAATAATCACCATTACAAAGAGAAAACCATTTTCTATACAAAAATCTAAAGTGTAGGCAAGCAGCAACCTGACTGCTTCTCTGTTTCACTGAGAAGGAAACTGTTGCCAGCCAGCCCTCAGGGTATCTCCCCTGCTGCGACATTTCCCCACCAGGTTGAGAAATGACAGTTTGGGTCCAGAAAGGAAAAAGGAGAGAATGTTGTGCCCCCGAGTCGAAGTGACCTGTGGGCACTGAGAGTCACTCCAGAACTGAACTGGGATGTGCCTCAGAACGGCTCCCGGTCTCACTCTGGGTTAGGGTCATGGGATACCAAAGGCATTTGTTTCTTTTACATCTGACTTCAAGGTCCTTGTCAAAACGCATCATAAATTAACAGGTTCTGTCAAAGCCAGGGCCTCCTAAAGGCACCCGAGAGGCAGCCGGCCCCTTGCATTGTTCAGGAAGACAGGGATACAGAGAAAAAACAGGCACAGCTCTCGCCCCTCCTGCGGGTCCATTTCATTCTCATTTCCAATCGTGCACATTTCTGTCCTCTTAGGCAGGTGTTGGGCAGAGGTGGCACCACCCTTGGGTCCTGGATGGCCCATTTTCTGAGCCTCTGTGTCTTCTCCTCCCCCCGCCGCCCGCACCCCCCCCCCCCCCATAAGTAACGATTGGCCAGCAGATAGAGGAAGGACTGGCCGTCTATTCCAAAAGATCCATTTCATTTTTGCGGGGGTGTTAATGTTTGAAACGTAGGGACATCGGGGACCCTTTTAAAATCCGCGGGGGGTGCCCCCCCCCCCCGCCCCCCCCCACACACACACAGAGGCAAAGGGTCAAGGGCCTCTGAGCCTGGGGTCCTTCCTCTAAGGCTATGCGGAAGTTTTTACTTCTTTAACCCATTGGGCATCGGTGAGCTCTTTCTACAACTCCCTGTGGCCGGTTTCTCCTGCCCTGCAGGTCAGTAAGCACAGATCTTTGCAGAGAATCCTGGAGTTCTGAGCACTCCTGCAGCAAATAAAAATACTTTTCCAACCCAGGCCTGTTCAGGACACATGGTCTCAGACACTTCCTGCCTCAGTCTGAGCAGCTTGCCTCCTCTTGCACACATGCTCCCCCTACTGGCTGCCATTGACAATGCACCCGGGGGTGCCTGGGAACTAGAAATGGCCAGCCTGGTCCTGGGATAGCCATGTTGGACCATTGCAGAGAAATTGCCAAAAAAATGAAATAGAAGATCCTTAAGAATTCTTCCATTGCTCGGATGAAGGGCCCAAGCTAAGTCTTTCTCTTTTTTTTTAAACATTTTTCAGGAATAAACTCTGTAATAAATACTGAATAGGCCTAGCTGGGTGGTGCAGTCTGTTGGAGTGTCATTTCATACACCAAAAGGATTTGGTTCAGGGTACATACCTAGGTTGTGGGTTCGGTCCCCGGTAAGGGCACATATAAGAGGCAACCAATCCATGGTTCTTTCTCACATCAATGTTCCTCTCTCTCTCTCTCTCTCTCTCTCTCTCTCTCTCTCTCTCTCTCTCAGTAGTGGAAATATATCCTCTAGTGAGAATTAAAACAATAAAATAAAAAGACTGAATAAATTTTCCCTGAATAAAGTTTTGCCAAATAAATTAAACATAGACTTACCCTTAAAAGTTAAATGAACTTTATTATTTTTATTTTTTAAATATATTTTTATTGATATCAGAGAGAAAGGCAGAAGGAGAGAGAGATAGAAACATCAATGATGAGAGAGAATCATCTATTGGCTGCCTCCTGCACACCCCCTACTAGGGATGGAGCCTGCAACCCTGGCTTGTGCACTGACTGGGAATCGAATGGTGACTTCCTGGTTCATAGGTCCACGCTCAACCACTGAGCCACGCTGGCCGGGCATGAACTTTAGATTTGGATTCAGGATCAGGGACTCAGACTCAGGTTTTGCTCCTTTATTTGATGAATGGCCTTTTTAAGCCTCAGTTTCTTTATCTGTAATTTGGGCCAAATGATATTGCTGAACTCCTAGTGTGGTGGAAAGTAGAAGAATGTGAATGTATGAGAAACGTGTTTGACAACATAAAAATGTAATGTGAATTATTTTGTTCCGCTTCACTCCAACACACACAATCCTTTTCCAATCACCTGGGTGGAAATGGTAGTCGAGGCAGCCTAAACCCCCAAAAAGGAAATAGAGCAAGGAAAGCTCCGTCACAAACAGGAAGTAACAGAAATGCCACCAGAAAAGTTGGCTCAAGCAACAGGAAAAAAACACCAACAGTCCTGGGTTACATTTCTTAAAGATCTAGTTAGATTTAGTTAATGATTTGAGGTATTGCCAGCCTGGCTCGACCCCCTAACTTAGGGGTTTTTTTCAGAGACGTTTGGATATTTCTTTTGACCTAGATTTGACCTCCTTACCCCTGGGAATTCTCACTGGGCATTTTTAGGCTCTGCAGTGGGTAGGTTCCTGCCTTTTTAAATGTAGGTCTCTCCTCCTTTTCCCCTGCGGCGACAGGCGGGGCCGGGAGGAGCTGGGCCACGCCTAGCCTGCGCCTCCGGGAGCCGCCCTGCAGCTCCTCTCAGATTACCACCTCCCTTCCTGGCTTTGCAAACTTGCCACACTGTAGGCTGGCTTCTGGAGGGAATGTAAGAAAAGCACTCCAGTGACAGCCACACAAAGATGTTTTGCAGTTCTGGGGATTATGTCAAACTTTCCTTCCAAATTTCTGTTAAGGGGAGAAAATATCCCAGATATTTTTCTAGGGGGAGGAAAAAAAAAACACAACTAAAGGGAAACATGAACATGTCAGGACACATGCTATTTGTTTTCTTGTTTTTCCTGTCTCGTTCTTGAAACCTCTTTCAAAAATCTTACCACTTTTCTTGCCTCTTCCTTAATTTTGTGTGGTTTTTTGGGTAGGAAAAGGAGAGGGTTAGAAGCCTAAGAATTTTTTATTTTTTAATCCTCACCAGAGGGATGTTTCCACTGTTTTGAGAGAGAAAGAGAGAGAGAGAAACAGCAGTGTGAGAGAGACACAGCAATGAGCTGCCTCCTGAATGCATGCTGACTGGGGACCAAACCGGCAACCTTCTGGGGTACTGGACGATGCTCCAACCAATTGAGCTACCCAGGCCAGGCTGGTCGCCTAAGAATGTTAAGTCATCACCACGCATTGCTAAGACTTGTCATTTGTTTGCAGACAGAGTTCCTATTCTGGCCCAGTTGAAGGGATGAGTTTCTGCGTCCATTACCTACACCTTTTTTATTACAATGACCCCTCCAACCTTTAGCAAAATGCTTGGTGCAAGTCAGAGTCACACTTGAAGTGACTGCCGTCTATGGACAGTGCCATAGAGACCAATATAGACCCTGCATCTGTGCCATGGCTCATTTTTAGGCTTTGTGTGTTTTACAATGGCCTCAAATGAAACATGTTCAATTGGAAACTGTACTGTCAGGATGATAATAGTGCTTTTCAAAATGTGTTTTTACATTTGAGTCTTATAACCACCCTAGGCGCAGAGTAAGGAGGTGAAATGCAGCTCGAGGAGCAGATGACCAGGTGAGGGGCAGAAAAGTAGAGCATTAGTCCAAGACCACTCAGCTGATTCCCTGTGGAGCCCAAACGACGAGGTCAAGGTCTTCTGGATCCTTCTCTAGCACTGAATGCCCATTCTGGGATTATTACCAACGGGTTCTACAGGTTCTCCTTTATGCTGAACTGTCACCATTTTTAAACATAGGGTAACATAAGCATTTGAAGGAACATAACTTTTTACAAATTACATAGGGTGTGTTCATAAACAAAGATGGGACTCTGAGGCCCTTTTGGGGACATAGTTCATGTTTAAAATTAAAAATCTATTTTTAATGGATAATTCATTTACACAATTCAAGTCACAGTTCTAAAGCACAGTATACCTGAGAAGTCTTGCTCCCTCCTCCTTTCCCGTTCTCCTACTTCTCCACTTCCTTCTCTGCTTTTTGTAGTCATTTTTATTTACTTTGTTATCCTATCTATGTTGCTTTATGAAAATACAAAGAAATACAAATGTGCATTTTTTCTTATTTTATTTGTAGTCTGACAAAAAAAGAGAGCATCTATAGAGCATTTTGAAGTGGATTTCTGGAAGTGGTGGTGGACTTTGCTAAACCACCCGGCTCTTGTCCAGAACCCCAGGGATTGCAAGCAGTGCAAGTGTGACAAGAATCCCAGAGTTAAAGCCATGGGGGCTTCAAGAGGATGAGTTTGCCCCCTAAACCCGGGTCTCTCACTCAACCAGAGCCAGCCATGGCCACTGCCAGTCAACCCGGGGATTGTATGGCAGTCGCTGACGGGGGCAGCTAGCCATTTCAGTCAGAAGCCCGTCTAGATGTCCAGGTAGAACCTGCATGATGCGGTAGGGCAAATGTGTAAGCAGCCATTGACCTAGTTTTGCTCAGAGGGTGGTTAGTGACGACTCCGAGGAAGTGTCATAGTGCCTTTCAGACAGAGGGGTCATCGTCAATGCAATCTCTGGGTCGGATTCCTCCACAAGAGGAGCTCTGGTGTTCTTCCTGTTGTCACCATGCCCAGAAAGAACACAGAAAGGTCAAAGGAGATCAAACCCAGGCCATTGCAAGAATAAGACCGGGGCTATCTGTGAGCAGAAACACCAGACTGAGCGATAAGAAATGAAGGTCTAGATAAGAAATGCAGGTCAGATCACCTGGGCCACAGCTGCTCTGGACCTGGGAAAGGACACAGATCAGATCAACAATTGCAGAGCGTGTCTCGGCGGCCCCGCTGGCTCTGGGTTTACGATGGTTCTTCATGAGGAGATACTGGAAAGGAGCTGGGGTGCTCCACATTCTCCAGTGTTGCCCAGACAGGTCGTCCGGAGACGCCTGAGATGCATCACAGAATCACCGTTGTCCCTTGTATTCATTTTTCTGGAGCTGCCATAGCAAAGTATCACAAACTGGGTGGCTTAGCCAGCAGAAATGGATTGTCTCACAGTAATGAAGGCTGGACGTCCAGGATGAAGCTGTCGGTAGGGCTGGTTCCTTCTGAGGGTGAGGAGGAAAGGACCTGCTCCAGGCCTTTCTCCTTAGCTTGTGGATGGTCATCTTCTCCCTGTGCCTCTTCACATTGTCTTTCCTCTCTATGTGTCTTGTCCAATGTCCCCTTTTTGTGAGGAACCAGACACGATGGAGTCGGGCTGACCCTCACAACCTCACTTTAGCTTGATTACCTTTGTAAAGACCCTGCCTGACAGTAAGGTCTCATTCAGGGGTACTGGGGTTAGTAGGACCCAACATACCTTTTTTAAATGATGTTGCCGAAACCGGTTTGGCTCAGTGGATAGAGCGTCGGCCTGCAGACTGAAGGGTCCCGGGTTCGATTCCAGTCAAGGGCATGTACCTGGGTTGCGGGCACATCCCCAGTGGGAGATGTGCAGGAGGCAGCTGATAGATGTTTCTCTCTCATCGATGTTTCTAACTCTCTATCTCTCTCCCTTCCTCTCTGTAAAAAAATCAATAAAGTATATTTAGAAAAATAAATAAATAAATGTTTAAAGAATTTATTTAAATTAAAACTCACCACTTACTACATTAATAAACAGTAGACATACTATTAGTACTTTATTACCTTCTTAAATGAAATCAACCAAAGTCAAGATTTTCCAGGTTTGTTGTTGTCATTATTATTTTACATAACTTTCTGTTTATTAATAAAGCTTTCTGAGTTGAATGTGAGCAATTTGAAAAGGCATATATATTCTACATTTTTTTTTATTCTCATGGTATTCATCTGGGACCATAAAATTTTAGAGTTGACTTTTCTTTTTTTTCCAAATATTTTTTTACTGTGGTAAAATACACATAACGTGAAATTTACTGTCGTAACCAAATTTAAGTGTATGTTCAGTGGCATTACATACATTTACATTGTTGTGCATCCATCACCACCTTCCAATTCCAGAACTCCATTTTGTAAAATGGAAACTCTACACCCTTTAACCTTCCTTTCCTTCTTTCCCCAGCCCCTGGCAACCACCATTCTACGCTCTGTCTCTATGATTATGACTACTCTAAGCACCTCACATCAGTGGAATCATTCAGTGTTTATCTTTTTTACGACTGGCTTATTTCAGTTAGTTTAATGTTTTCATGATTAATCCATATTCTAGCATCTTGTAGAATGTCCTTCCTGTTTGAAGCTGAATAATATTCCATTTGTGTGTATGTATACATATATTACATTTTGCTTATTCTTTTCTGTTGATGGACACTTAGGTAGCTGCCACATTTTAACTATTGTGAGTAATGCTGCAATGAACATGGCTGTACAATATATCTCTTCAAGACCCTGCTTTCATTTCTTTTGGGTATATATTCAGGGGTGGAATTGCTGGATCATATGGTAATTCTATTTTTAATTTATTGGAAGAATCACCATATTGTTTTCACAGTGGGTGTACCATGCTGTACCATTTTACTTTCCCACCAACAGAGCACAAGAGTTCCAATTTCTCTACATCCTCACCAACAGTTGTTATTTTATGTGTTTTATATAGTAGCCATCTTGAAGTAGTATCTTATTGAGTTTTGATTTACAGTAATTACTGTTGTTTAGTGATGAGCATCTTTACCTTAGGACTTATTGTTCAATTATATATCTTCTTTGGCAAAATGTCTATTCAAATCTTTTGCCCATTTCTGAATCAGGTTGGGTTTTTGTTGTTGTTTTATATAGTTTCGCTATATATTCTGAATAGAAATCTCTTATAGGATGCCAACATATCTTTTTTGAAGGGACTCAATTCAACCCATAACATCCCTTTTCAGATCCACAAGTGTCCTTCTCATTCCCAGAAGTACTGACCTTACACCCCCATCAAGAACAAGGCCATACAGAGTCTACGGAAGTGTCTATTACTTGGACATATTGTGAAAACTGGGAGGCAGTTTGAAACCCCTGCTTTGTAATTTGTTGCATATATATATATATATATATATATATATATATATATATCCTATATAATAAAGAGGTAATGTGCAAATTGACTGTCATGTCCTCGCACAAGATGGCTGCCCCCATGTGGTCACAAGATGGCCAGCAGGGAAGGGCAGTTGTGGGCGATCAGGCCAGCAGGGGAGGGCAGTTGGAGGCAATCAGGCCTGCAGGGGAGGGCCGTTGGGGGGGACTGGGCCTGCAGGAGAGGGCAGTTGGGGGTGATTGGGCCAGCAGGGTAGGGCAGTTGGGGCAATCGGGCTGTCAGGGGAGCAGTTAGGCATCGATCAGGCTTGCAGGGGAGTGGTTAGGGGGTGATCAGGCTGGCAGGCAGAAGCGGTTAGGGCCAATCAGGCAGGCAGGCAGGCAAGCAGTTGGGAGCCAGCAGTCCAGGATTAAGAGGGATGTCCGACTGCCGATTTAGGCCTGATCCCACACTCGGACATCCCCCAAGGGGTCCCAGATTGGAGAGGGTGCAGGCTGAGCTGAGGTACAAACCCCCCCCCCCCACACCAGTGCACAAATTTTATGCATCCGGCCTCTAGTGTGTGTGTGTGTGTGTGTGTGTGTGTGTGTGTATAGCATGGGTAGGGTCCCTAGGCCTGGCTGGCGATCAGGGCAGATTGGGGCCAGGCAAATCAGGGCTGGGCTGGAGAGGAGGTAATGGTCACTGGGCTGGGCGCAGAAGGAATGGATGCCAATGCCGACGCCACCATCGGCGGTGCCCCACCATCATGCGGTTCCCCACCTCCCCTCCTCCTTCTTCCCTCACTGCCACGTTACCACTGTGGTGGGTGGGCAGTGGGCCAATCGGGGCCTGCTGGCTGGGGGGGTCAGACGAGGCACGGGAGGTTGGCCACTGGCCCTAAGGAGGGAGTCGGCCCTCAGTCCCCCTGGTTAAGGGGCCACGTTCGCTGCCACCCACCCCCGGTTCCCTATCCCAGCCCAGGGGTGGCGGGAAGGGACCACAGGAGGTTGGCCGGCCAGGGGAGGTTGGCTGTGGGAGCGCACTGACCACTAGGGGCAGTTCCTACATTGAGCGTCTACTCCCTGGTGGTCAGTGCATGTCATAGCGACCGGAATTAGGCTTTTATATATATAGATACTACATGTATACTGAACCTAACATGGTTCTCATTATGTAGGGTGGGCCCTGTCACTTTCAACAAACCCTTTTTGTCTTTATTATAAAGTCCAAGGAAGAAAAAATAGTCCCTCCAACTATTGTGCTACAGACCAAGCTCCAACACCATCCTCTCCCACTTCATACACACCTGGCCATTGGATTTGTGATCTTGATACCCAGATAGTACAAAAGCACATGCTCCTTTTACTCAGAAGTAAGATTTTTTTTTTTTTTTTACCTGCACCTTGGAAGACATACTAAGCTGACGGTATATCACTAGAGCTGGGCTTTGGCGTTGTGGTTATCAATCACTTTACCTTTGTTTCTGTTAAATCTGGCCTGACATCTTTGCTGAAAAGATGTGACAAACACTTTGGACCCATGACTTGGCATGACCGGGTGTGGCTTGGCCTGCCCCTTGTCAGGCAGGTGAAAACCGCCAAGCTCAGTTCAAACATGCTCAAGAGCTTCAGCAGCTGGAAATCCCCACAAAGCTAATTCCATTCCAGTTCTTTCTCAACACCCAGAGAAGCGAGCACAAGGGCTGTTTGTTTTGACAGGCTTCCCTCCCTGCAATTCTATAGTCTGGGAGGTTGGGGGAGCAGGGGGTGGGTAGAAATCTCTATTTATTAGTGTGGGGTCTCAAGTCAGGAAGTAGATCCGATGCCTGAGAGGAGTCCAGTGACCAAATGTCAAGCCCTGTCGTTCTGAGGGATGACATTTAGAACTGGGTGGCCCCAGCCCCAGGTGCCTACGTCAACCCCCTCCAGCAGGCTCGGACCATGGGCCTACTTTCCATGGGGCTACCGCCTTTGTGATTCTGGTCTCCTGTTGCTTCCTGTCATTCTTATTTGCCAGATTTCTTGGGTTCCATCCTTGTTTTCCACGTTCTGGGGCTCGATCCAATGCTGAGTAACGATTCAGAGCCAGAAGATTTGAGGCATGAAGCAGCCACTCCAACAAGGAGGGTAACAGCTCCAGGCACCAAATGGGGCCTCTTACCTGCCACAGGGTGTCCATAGGAGGAGTCCGGTGTAGCCAGGGTGGGGTGAGTTGTTTTTTTTGGCAGGGCTGGGGAGAAGCCAGGATGTTCCCAGCTGAACCTCTGTCATGTGTCTTCCTGGGGGGAAAGGGGTGTTCTCTTACTGCACACACAAAATGTGACCCCATAGACATTGCTCTTCTTCCTTTCTCCTCCCCTGTCCCATGCCACCCCAGGTTCCCTCTTTGGAAGTATTTTAGTCCAAAATTGCCTTGGGGCAAAGGAAAGATCTGAAATGGGGAAGGGTGTAACTCAGTGTTTTCCCTTGCATGACTGGCTTGTGACACCCCCACTGGACACTGGCTGGCCTGAGTTCCTGGGGGGTGTCCCCAGGGCCAGCATGGCAAGTGGAGGTCTGAAAGGAGGGCTAAGTGAGCTCTCCAAGTGCATTGGACAGCATTATGGCAACATCACAACAGCAGCCTTTACCGAGTGCTTTCTCTGTGCTGGGTGTTACTCCATTTAATCCTCACAACAACCCTGTGCGGGAGGTACAGTCACTGCCTCCATGTTATCAGTGAGGAAACGGTGTCACTGGGAGGTCCAAGATCACACAGTTAACACAGGATTTCCAGTCCGGCAGTCCAGCCCTGGAGCTGGCACACTCAATCACTGCTGTCTATGAACAAAAACATGGGTATTACAATCTTCATTTTACAAACGAGGAGACGGAGGTACAGGGGAGTCAAGTGCCTGCCCATCCCACACTGCCAGGGAGACGCTGAGCTGGGCCTGGCACCTCCCAAGAGGACCCGTCAGTAGGTGGGGAGGCTGAGGAGCCGTGGAGTCAGGATGTCATGTGTCCTGCCCGCCCTGCTCCACCCCAGGTTTCTACCTCCCTCCTCAGGCTTCACGTTCTCGTTTCAGGTGACAGGAAGCGACTAGAAAAAGAGCCAGATAGTGAGTGAGCAGGTGAGGAAATCAGAAACCTGCACCTGCCAATCTAGGAATCAGTCCAACACACCTTATGGAGCTGACACCTGGCCGCCCAGGTAAAGTGTCCAGATGCCCCGGGCAAAGGGAGGGGAGCATTAGAGGAAGTTAGAGTTTCCAGAAAGGTGAATGTGGAGTAGGAGAGAAAATAAAGACAGCTCAGATGTGATAAAAACAGGTCGGGAGCAGATACCCTCTCCGCTGGAAAGATGAATTGGTTCAAACCTCATATGTTATTAATAGAGACCTAACATTGATGGTCACCTGCTCTGTGCCAGGCACTCTGCTTCGTGCTCTCCTGGGGCCTGTCACAGCCCTACGAGGCAGGAGCTATTTTTGTCTTCATGGGGAAACCAAATCAAAGATTAATTGGCCCAACCAGAGGTAAATTTAGGCTGTCTCCCTCTCTCCAAAGCCCATATTCTTTTGTGCTCTTTACTTTTTTTATCATGGACCATTCCAAACATACACAGAATTAGAGAGAATATTATAATGAACCCCCATAAATCTACTGACCAGTTGCAATAATTGTCAATGTAGGACAGATCTTGTTTTATCATCTGTGGCCAACCAACTGTCCAACTGCTAGATTATTTTGAAGTAAATCATTTATTACACATTATCTTATAACATGTAATTAAATTTTACATATTTATTACATATGTAATGTAATACATATAATAGTTATAATTATTTCTGTTTTATAGCATCCTGTTATTACCTGTACACACTTTAATATGTTTTTCCAAGAAAGAAGAACTTTCTTAATGTAACTGTAATACCAGCATCACCTCTAAAGAAAATAACAATTTTTTACTCTCATCAAATATCCAGGCACTATTCAAATATCTCAGATTGCCCCATCAATGTCTTTTTACAGTTGGTTTATTTGAATTGGAATCAAAATCACTCTACACATTGCATTGATAAGTCTCTTAAATCTCTAGTACTGTGTGTAAGATCCCTTCTCCCCCTGCCAATCATTTGTTGAAGAAATGGAGTCATTCGCCCTGGAAATTTTCTCACATTTTGCTGCTGCTGATTAAATTCTTGTGGTGTCATTTAACATATCCCTCCCTTCCTCTGTATTTCCTATACACTGGTAGTTAGATCTAGTGGTCTCATTAGATTCATATTGAATTACTTGGCAAAGATACTTCACAGGCAGTCAAGGCCCCTATGCTTAAACTTTATCTTTCCCCCCAAAGATAAAGGTTACAGCCCAAGCTGATAAAGCAAATGAAGGACAGAACCAGAACTGGAACTCAGTCCTGCAACTCCAGCCCCCCCACTTTTCCACTCCGTCACAGGACTTGGATCTAGAATTCTCTCCTTGGAATGGAAGGACAGTTTGGCTGTTATTTCATCTTCTACCTCTTTGTATCAGAGAAGCCAACCGAGCAGCACTGGGAAAGTTTGGACCTTTCTTTGGCGAATGGCAGTATTTTAATTTCAAGCAGAAGGTGGGAGGGAGGGGGCTCCCCTAACCTGGGTGGGGCTGTGCACCTTCTGCTTTTGCCAGAGGGCTGGAAGCACTTACACCAGGACTCCGCACGCAGCCTCACTCTTATTCCCTTTCTCTCCTTTCAAACCAATTTACCTGAGTGAGTGCCGACAGGAGCATGGCATCCCTGTGACTTACTCGTTTTAATTGGAGGGAAGAGGTGCGCACGCTAGCAGTGCTGGAGGCCCAAGGAGACGCGCAGAGCTCCACTTGGGGAAATCCGAAAGACATGGCTCATGGAGGCACAGCCACTCTGGGCACTTCACAAATGAATGGGGTGTTTTCTTCCTGTTCCTGCTACACCGAGCATGCAGATGCCAGAACCAAGACTGTATAACACAGATAAAACGATTCCCATCGCAAGAGGAAGAAACCCACCCCATACCAAAGATTGGACCAGAGGGCATGCAGAGGGGGAGAAAAGATAGTTCAGATGCGCAATAACAGGGCACGTCCACATTTTCTGAACACAAAAGGTACCAGGCACGGCATATGCAGTATCTCATTTCATCCTCACAACAGCGTTGCAAGGTAGAAGCTGGGTGCTTTCATCTGAATCTGCTGATGAGGAGGAACGTAAGATCACACTGATATTATTAGTGAAGGTTGAATTCAAGTGCATGTATTTCTCATACAGTGTCCTGTGGCTTAACCATTCAGCTACAAGGTTAGTTACATTAAGATAGGTATTTGAGAGGGGTAGCAATTTAGAGAGGAGTTTTAGCGGGGTTTAGGAGTGGCTCAGGAAATGCACACTGGCGTCCCCAGCCTTTGGGGACCAGTCGTCTTCCATTTTAGCACAGGTCTCCAAAATCCATTACGCAAATTTCACAGATGGAGGGATGGGAAGATCCCACAAGAAGTTGACTGTGGGGAAGTAACAGTTAAGCCTCCTCTCTGTCAAGTTGAAGGCTCCTAAGTGGGAAGAATTATCAGGGTCACATCTGGCACCGCAAAACCTTAGTGTGAATTCAAAAGTGACACCTCTTGTGGGTGGATAAATTACGAAAGTGTGCCCCTTCTGGGAGGCCCCTTCTGGGAGGCCCCTTCCGCAACAACGATGATATCTGCAAGAGGGCTGCCTGCCTGGCTGGCCACTGGCGGGTCAGATTTCAGCCCCCTTCTTGCCTGCAGCCAAGCAAGAAAGTTACAGCAGACCCTGTAAGAGGGGAGCTTGTTTCCCCACCCAGCATGCTTTGCACTTGTCCAGCCCAAGTCACTCTTGCTGAGCTGTTACCATCTTTTGGTGATTGTTTTACGCAACTGTGGTCTCGTGTCAGCTCAGAAGAGGGCACAACCCAATTACTAGATTACTCAAAGTGCTGGTTTTCTTCTTCTCCTTCCCCCCTCTTCCACTCCCCCACCACATTCAAAGCTGTGGCGGCCAAGTCTTCCCCAACATCCCTGGTCTACCTCAAGAAGCCAGGCTGCCGTTAGTATGCATGGGCAGCCCAGAGATTGCTATCATATTAGTCTGTCTATTTTCAATAGAGCTGATCACCACGTGCCCTGACCAGGAATCGAACTGGAGACTCCTGGTTCATGGGTCGATGCTCAACCACTGAGCCACGCTGGCTGGGCTGTGTTTGTGTGTGTGTGTGTCCTTTTGTGTTTGGGCATAAATCTCTTGATAAAAGTGTCTCCACTCATTTTGCATGTATACCTACACTTCTGACTCTGATCCCATTTCTGGTCACCTGGTACCAATTCCAGCATGTGGATTTTCTCCCCACACAGCCAAGCAACTAATTCTCCAACGCCAGCTGGGTGTCCTACCACTCAATGCAATTGTGACACTATGTACCTGGAGAGAGTGTCGGATCTCCCAGGTTAAGGGCTCAGTCCCACAAGACTGCCTCCCCACCCACTTCAGATACCAATCGAAAGCCCAGGTTGTCACCTGTGCTTCTGACCCACCACCCATAGATTGGAGGTTCCAACAACCCCATCCTCAGTTTCAATTAACTTTCTAGAGTAGCTCATAGAACTCAGAAAAACATTTTCCTTACTAGATCCCCAGTTTATTATCAAAGGATGTAACTTCGGAACAGCTAGATGAAAGAGATGCATAGGGCAAGGTATAGGGAAGATGTGCGGTGCTTTTATGCCTTCTCCAAGCCACTGCTTTCCCAGAATTTCCACTTGTTCACCAACCTGGAAGCTCTCCAAACCCCCTCCTTTTGAGTTTTTGTGGAAGCTTCATTAAATAGACATGATTGGCTACATCATTGGCCATCGATGATTGAACTCAATCTTTTCCCTCCCCAGAGGTCTGGGGTGGAACTGAAAGCTCCAACCAGCTAATCATGTTCTCCCAACCAGTCCCCATCCTTAGGTGACCTAGGGCTGCCCCAGAGTCACCTCATTAACATAAGAAAAGGAACCTTGAACACTTAGGAAATCCCAAGGGTTTTAGGAGCTCTGTGCCAGAAACTGGAATAAAGATCTAATATACATTTCTTATCATATATCACAATATCACAATACCCAGCTACTCAGCTTTTCAACCCTAATGTATCCGCTACAATGTTCAGATTCTTTAAAGTGGAGCAACAACTTAAGGACCCTTTCGAAGAAACCTGAGGCA
>NW_005871096.1:5965511-6003334 GCF_000147115.1 Myotis lucifugus
TTTTAGGGGAAATAGGCAGGTTTCGGAAATTAAAAATTAAGGGGTCCATGGAAAAAACACAGGGCTACAGAGTTGCAAAAGGGTACATTCCCATAAGACAAGGGAGCAGGGAGCCAGCAGAAGTTACATTTCCATAAGACAAGGGAGCTGAGAGTAGCAAAAGATACACAATTACACAATAAAGAGAAGGCCGCCCCTCATTCAGAGAGGGAGGAAGAAGAGCCCAGAGGGAATGGAAGAACAATAAGGGAGGGGAAGGAGGAAACCTCACCTGAGACTTGAACTCAGGAGTTGCTATAGTGACCAAATCAAAGGGCATATTGACCAACCAGAGGGGATATCAGGACACAGGGACTTGCAACCTTTATAAACCAAGGAAGGAGGGACTTAGTGGGACTCTTTCCACCTCCCCACATGGGAGTCTGTGCTTGTTCTTCAATAAATTTCCACCTTTGCTGTACCATTTCGGTCTGTGGTTTCATTCTTCGACTCCGACGGACAAAGAGCCCAGGGGAGCCATCCTGCCCAGGGAACACAGCATGTTCCAAAAATCCCATTTCAGTGTGGCTCACCTTTATCAAGTCTTTTCAGAACAACTTGATTTTCTTAAGATTGTTCTTTCTGAATTATATTTTCATCCACGTATAAGATTACATTACAAAATTTCAATTGCAACCTTTTGAAACATGGTTGGGAACACAGGACCTGACTCTAGGTAAGCAGACAACACAACTAGTGGAGGAAGTGCCCAGATGTAGTTTGAGAATGCCAGTGGCAGGTGTGAAGCTGGCATCAGACATATGCTGTACTGAAGGAGTGGAGACTGCATACATCAATCTGAGGGGTTCCTTAAGTGGAGCTCAGTTAGAGAACCTATTGTATTTAAGTCAGCGGTGATTGTGTTTGCATAGCCTGGTCTTCCTTTATTCCACTTTGTTTATAATAATCAACATGTATTATGACTCCTGTACACCAAAGGGGAAAAAAATCAACTGTTCATGTGTTTAAAACAACTTTTTTTTTTATTTTAGTAAATCCATTCAGAGGACTAGAATCAAACACAAAGAAGATGTACAATGAAAATTGTTGTCCGCAAACAGTGGGTTGCTGGATTCTACAGAACACTAGGTTCTGAGCATCTGTGGGCACTTGTTGCAAAGACCCCGTATGTATGGAGTGCTGCTCTTACGGGGCATGATTTCCTGAATGCACAGTAGTCAGACTTACCACTGAGAAGGTTCACACACTCTGATATTCAGATTCTAGTTTCATTTTGACTATAAAGTTACACAGAAACCAAATGATCAAATCTGCATTTCCGTCTAAATCTATATGCAAATAGTGAGGCAGGGATTCCCCTTGTCCTTGGCATTCCTTAGCAAAAAGGATTCTGGACCACCTCACGCTCTGAGGATGAACTGGCCGCTTCCTGTGTTCTGCCAGATGTCACAGATCTCGCTACAATTCCTCTGCGATACCACTGATCAACTGTGAATTCTCACAGACCTTCTCGAACAGGAGAGGGGGAAGTGAGAGAGGCGTGGAGCTGCCGCTGCATTCATTTTCATCACTTGACGGATGGGGAAGCCAACGTTACAAGTCAGATCTGTTTTTATCCCACGGGGGCATTCCACATGTCTCCTCTGACTCAGAGATTTGATCGTAGGGCACTTCATGGGTATATTTGTAAGAGAACTTTTGAGCTAAGCTCATCTCACTGCAGTGGCAACTTTAGGTGAGTTCATGAGAGGTTAAGAGTAAGGGTGCAAAATTGCAGCTGGGACCCACCTTCTGTCCTGTCCTTCCGCACTGGACCACACGTTGGAGAAGTCTGGCCTGGAGTCCTTTCAGAAGTGTCCCACTACAGACAAAGTGGGCAGACAAAACTGGGAGAATCTGGTCCCCAGAGTCCTTAAATGTAATGACGTTACTCACAGGTGATACAGTCACATTGAATCAGGGGAATGCGTTTTCCAGTTATATCTAAGTTATGCCCACAGGACAGCAGGTCAAACAGAAAATAAAATCCGCAGAGCTCCCTCCAAAGAAACCTCCTCAATTGTACATTTCCCACCACCTGCTCAACCTCATTCTAACTTAAATTGTCAGCAGAGCACTCTTCCATAAACTGAAATCCTGCCCACATTATTTACACTTCAAACCACCAATATTTACCTAGCATTGGATTCATTTGTTCACTTAACAATTGGTTAAGGATCACCAATAATGTATGCAAAATGCATGAGAGCTAGACTTGGAAAAGGAAGATTGCCATGGTGGTGATGATATAATCAGATACTTTTGAAAATAAATCATTATTATTATTTTCTACTATGTATGGTGCCAGGTGGGTACTTGAAATATTGTGTGTGGCGGGGGAGGGGGTGGATCACTTTGTAAAGATATGATTGTCTAACCACTCTGCTGTACACCTGAAAGTCAAACAAAATAATGTTGACTATAAACTGTAATTGAAAAATTGAATTAGGATATATCTCACCCTGCTCAATGGCTAAAAAAACACCCACACCATTATATTCTAAATCTAAAGTTTTACTATTCTTTTCCTATTTTATAGATGTGCATGTATGTTATATAAATACATTGGGATCAATTTAATCAAGAAATTAGCTTAGTGGTAAGACAACACTGCACTTTTCTGAAAAGTCCTGAAGAGCCCAGCATTTATATCTTAGATGAAGAATGGATCTTAAATAAATTTAGTTCTTTGAACAACCCTGAAAAATATTATTGTTATTCTCAGAGAACTCTACACTAGTAATTATGGTGAGGATGTGTGTGTGCAGATTTCTGCAATACAGCAATCCAATTAAAGGCAGTATAAAGTTATGGGAGCATGGAGTGTTACTACGGTTTCTTAGGAATCTATAGAGGCAAGAATCCAACAGAATCCCAAAAACATAAGTTGCTTTAAGCCAATGCCTGGAAAAGTGGTCCATTTATCACAAAGGTGTTCCTCATCCTATATAATAAAGAGATAATATGCAAATTGACTGTCATACCCATGCACAAGATGGCCGCCCCCATGTGGTCACAAGATGGCTAGCAGGGGAGGGCAGTTGGAGGTGACCAGGCCTTCAGGGGAGGGCAGGTGGGGGTGATTGTGGAGCAGTTGGGCGTCCCTCGGGCTGGCAGGCGAGTGATCCGACCTGACTGGGCAAACGTGTTTAGGGGCCAATCAGGCAGACAGGCAGGTGAGCGGTTGGGAGCCAGTAGTCCAGGATTGTGAGAAGGATGTCCAACTGTCGGACATCTCCCAAGGGGTCCCAGATTGGAGAGGGTGCAGGCTTGGCTGAGGGACACCCTCCCAGTGCATGAATTTCATGCACTGGGCCTCTAGTATGCTATATAATTAAGCCAAGCTATTTGGTTTTCAATTTATCATTTGTCTTTGTCTAAAAAAGTAAAAACCAATAAATCACATCAAAGATGGGAATGAGATAACCCCTACTGGTGAAAGATGTTTCTCAAAGCCACGCCACCAATTTCGGTTGGCATGGTGATTTAGTAATTCCCCCAATCAGGAGGTAAAATAGTTTTTCCCCTCCTTTATTCGGGGCGGCCCTTCCAATTTGCTTAGCCCAGTGTTTCCAAATGTGGAGCCCTTGCCCCCCCGGGGGGGGGGGGGGGGGGGCAATTAGAGAATGAGTTATTAAAAGAGATTTTTTTTGCATTTCTATGGTTCCAGGGGCCTCATACACAGTATATAAATATATATTGTGGGGGAGAGACCAAGATGGCGGCGTAGGTAAACACCGGAGACCGCTGCCACAAACAACCATTTCAAAAATACAACTAAAAGACGGAATGGACATCACCCAGAACCACAGGAAGGCTGTCTGAAGAGAGACTCTACAACTAGAAGGAAAGAGAACAGCAAACCGAGGCTCAGAGGAGGCGCAGTGTGGAAAATACAAAGGTACCGAGGTGCGCGCGAAAGCAGGCTGGTGGCTGAGGGCGCAGTTGTCGTTTTCGGTCGGGAGTGAGTCTCAGACTCTGGGCTCCAGATCCGGGCGAGTCTCTAGGGATTCAGACTCAGACGGGAGAAGCGGGATTATCCGGCATCAGTTGGAACCTTAGGGCAGCTTTCTCTCCAAGGTTTGCAGCGGCTGCCGGGGTTCTGAGAAGCAGAGCCTCTGGGAACAGGACTGAGAGCGGCCATAACTGCTCCCTCCTCCCACCCTGTTGATCCCGCCCCGCCCAAACCCTGCGCACAGCCATTTGCCGATCGCCTCAGGCAAAGGCTGGATTGGCGCCTCCCCAGAAGACAGACGTTTTCCACACAGCTGATTCCTACAGCCAGTCGGCCTGGTGGACAAATCCCTCTAGTGTTAACTACAACAATTAAGGCTTGACTAGAACAAGACTGCGCACAAAGACCACAAGGGGGTGCACCAAGAAAGCATAAAAGATGCGGAGACAAAAAAACATGACAGAAATGGAGGATATGGAGCTAAGAATCGCAATTTTGAGGGCTTGCTATAAACTTGAGCAGAGCCTCATGAAAACTAATGAGACCCTCAATGCTACGATAAAGAAATTAGAAAGTAAGCATACACGGACTGAAATAAAGAATATTATACCAAATAGCAGACCAGAGGAGCACAAGAATCAAACCAAAGATTCGACAAAAAACACCCAACTGGAAAAGCAAAATGAAAAAAGAATCCGAAAGTGTGAAGATAGTGTAAGGAGCCTCTGGGACAGCTTCAAGCGCACTAATATCAGAATAATAGGGGTGCCAGAAGATGAGAGACACCAAGATATTGAAAACCTATTTGAAGAAATAATGGCAGAAAACTTCCCCCACCTGGTGAAAGAAATGAACTTACAGGTCCAAGAAGCGAAGAGAACCCCAAACAAAAGGAATCCAAAGAGGACCACACCAAGACACATCATCATTAAAATGCCAAGAGCAAAAGACAAAGAGAGAATCTTAAAAGCAGCAAGAGAAAGAGACTCAATTACCTACAAGGGAATACCCATACGACTGTCAGCTGATTTCTCAACAGAAACTTTGCAGGCCAGAAGGGAGTGGCAAGAAATATTCAAAGTACTGAATACCAAGAACCTACAACCAAGATTACTTTATCCAGCAAAGCTATCATTCAGAATTGAAGGTCAGATAAAGAGCTTCACAGATAAGGAAAAGCTAAAGGACTTCATCACCACTAAACCAGTATTATACGAAAGGCTGAAAGGTTTCCTTTAAGAAGAGGAAGAAGAAAAAGGTAAAGATACAAATTGTGAACAACAAACATGCATCTATCAACAAGTGAATCTAAGAATCAAGTGAATAAATAATCTGATGTACAGAATGAACTGGTGATTACAATGAATCAGGGACATAGAAGGGGAATGGACTGACTATTCTTGGGGTGGGGGGGGAAGGGGAATGGGAGATGAGGGAAGAGAATGGACAAAAATCGTGCACCTATGGATGAGGACAGTGGGTGGGGAGTGGCGGTAGAGGGTGGGGCGGGAACTGGGAGAAGGGGAGTTATGGGGAAAAAAGAGGAACAAATGTAATCAGAACAATAAAGATTTAATTTAAAATATATATATATATATATATATATATATTGTGACATTTATGCATTTCAGTTCTCTATTATATGTTTTGAAATTTTATTTGCTATTTTTTCATATCACTTCCTATGATTATTATTTTTTAACAATTTCTTAGTGATTTCTTCCTCAGTACTTCAACTGTCCTTTTGTTCTTTTATTTTTCTCTTACATGGATGCCATGTTCTTTGGAAGCTTGTTTAGACCAAGCTAATGGCCTTCTAGGCTTCTTCCACGTGAATAGGAGTTCACTTTTTGAATATTAAGAATTGTGTGTCATGGGGGAGGGGGAGCATCAGGATTTTAGAGATGCTTAGGTGGGGCATGGCCAGAAAAAGTTGGGATCCACTGGCTTAGACTAATAGAATGTGATGGAAGTGGTGCTATGTGAGTTCCAGGCCAAGGCCCCCCAAAGCTTAGTAGCTTTCTTAGAATACTGCCCTGCCATGTAAGAAAACCAGCATGATTCATAAATTACTCCTTCAGGCCACTAAGTTTTTTTGTTGCTGTTTTTCCATAACATAAAACTTACCATATTGACCACTTTAAAGTGTACAATTCAGTGGTATGTAGGTATATCTACAATGTTGTACAATCATCACTACTATCTAGTTTGGGGTATTTTCATCACCCTAAAAGGAAACCTCATACCCATCAAGCAGTCATTCTCCATTACCCTCTCCCTCAGAGACCCTGAGAACAACTCTTTCATGGCCCCCCCCCCCCCCCCCCCCCATATCTCTGGATTTCCCTATTCTGGATATTTCATATAAAAGGAATCATACATTATGTGGCTTTTTGTGTCTGGTTTCTCTCATTTAGCATGATGTTTTCAAGGTTCATCCACATTGTAATATATATTACTAGTTCATTATTTTTTATGGCCAAGTAACAGTTCATTATATGGATATACCACACTTGTTTATCCATTCATCAGGTAATGGACATTTGGATTATTTCTACCTTTTAGCTATTGTGAATAGTGCTGCTATGAATTTTTGTGCATAAGGTTTTGTTTGAACAACTGCTTTTAATTCCTTGAGTATATATCTAGGAATTTCTGGGTCACATGGTAAATCCATGTTTAATTTATTGAGGAATCACTAAATGGATAGACCTGAAGCAGAGGGAGCAAGTTAGAAAGTAGTGATGATGAGGTTAGAGATGGTGGAGGAGGAGAAGGCTTTATAGAGAATTGAAGGGGTTTGGGCTTTTGCACTGAGCAATTTGGGAAACCATTGAAGGGTTCTGAGCCAAAAAAGTGAGATGATTTGAATTAGGTATTAACAGGATCGATCTGGTTTTGTGCTGAGAAAAGACTAAGGGGGAACGAGAGACAAAGAGTCCTGTAAATTAGGCTATGACGATAATAAAGTAGAGAGATTTCAGAGCCCTGGGCTAGAAGGTGATGGAAGCTGTGAAATTGGCTGATTATATATTTCAAAGGAAGAGCCCATGGGATTTGCTGATGGGTTTAATATGGAGTGTGAGAAGAGAAAAGGTTGGTTATGAGTTTGAGGTTTTGGCCTGAGCAAAGAGAATAATAGAGTTACCTTTGCTAAGATGGGAAAAGCAATAAGAGTAGATTGAGCTCTGTCTTGGACAGCTTCAGTTTGAGATGTCTATTAGATACACAAGCGGAAATGCTGACTAGGCAATTGGATATACAAGTCGGGAATTTGGGGGAGTGAGTGTAGCTAAAGATGAGGTCCAAAGATTAAGTCCTAATCACCCCAATGCTAAGAGGTTGAGCAACAGAGGAAGAATAAACAAAGGTGACAGACTCACAGATGGTGCAGCCAGGGAGCTAGGAGGAAAACCAACCTCATGTGATATTCTGGAAGCAAAATGAAGGAAGGAGTCCATTTTGTCAGGTGCTCCACTGATATGTCGGGTAAGATGAGGACTGAGAATTGACCACTCTTCTTACTCCCAAAATGGAGCTTAAGTAAAGAATTTTTCAATGGTCTAGTGGTTTTTGCATTACCATGCGAATGAATATTTTTCTAATTAATTTCAATTCTACTTATGGTTAAAAATAAATATAGCGATATACATACACGCATACTGAGGCATAGAATTATTTATAAATACTTCCTCAGCTTTATTCAGTGAACCTAAATCATACACTTCTTATTATAAGCTCAAGGGGTCTTTCTCAACTGTAAACCCTGGCCTACCCCATTATCACAGAACCCTAAGCAAACTGTGCAATTTATAGCCTTCTTCGAAAGAATAAAACAATCAACTTGAGTGCACCATCAGGAAGTGGATCAGCAGAGCACCATCTGTAGGAAACAAAGCTAAGGATGGGGCCCAGAAAGTTAAAGGCATCTTTTTGCTGGTGTATTTGGGGTATTAAATCACCAACCTTATGCCTGCTCTGAAAGGCAATCCCTATAATAATAGGCACGACAGCATGGTCAAGTTCATGCATGGAGCCCCTAATAATTAATGCCTGGAAGAAATTTTATAGGATAAATATTAACCTGGCTTAGTGTAGCCCTTCACTTAGAATGTGAGCCATATGGCTTATTTGACTTACAAAGTGTGAGTACTAATTCACAAGATTGGATTTTTTTAAAAACACAGAATTTTTGCCTTTCTCTGTAGAGTTTTGTCTTTCAAGAGAAAAATTATATACTGATTCCAGTAGTGTAAATATTTAACAACTGACCTAGCAAAAGTATCAACCAATTAAAAGAGACACTCAGCCAATAAAAAATGGCTGTCTAATCAATTAGAACAGTAGGAGGTTGTAAGCAGCCTGTGTCCACTTGGGGGGCAGCCTAGCTGTGGGGAATGTTTTTGAAACTTTCCATCTGGTGCCTTAGATGCATTTATAACTCAAGCTAGAATGTCAGTCATGACATATAGTATAGTTCAACATAGCTCTGATTTTGAACAGTAATTTTGATAAGTTGATTTTTCTGTTTGTTTTGTTTTTTAATATATTTTTTTATTGATCTCAGAGAGCAGAAGGGAGATGAAGAGAGAGAGAGACATTGGTGATGAGAGAGAATCCCTGATCAACTACCTCCTGCAAGCCCCACATCGGGGATGGAGCCCACAACCCAGGCATGCACCCTGACCGGGAATTGAACCGCAACCTCCTGATCCATAGGTCTACGCTCAACCACTGAGCCACGCCAGCTGGGCTGGTAAGTTGATTGTAAACTATTCTTAACAGAACTGGCCCCAGATAGCCTGGACTTTTTCCTAATCCATTCAAAAGAATGTTCACACACAAGTCTAAAAGAGAAGTTCCTCTGGTGGGCAGATTCTGATGTGGGTCTGCTCCTCCCCAGGCTCCCTCCATCCTCCCTGCAGAGGAAAGGTGAGGGAGATGAATCCTGGGAGTCAGGTTGGGTCAAGAGGGTCATCAATCAAGATATTTCACAAGTGAATCATCCCAATGGACAAATAAAGCCAATAATTCAGAGAAACAAAGACATGCATTGTTCCAAGGGACCTAGTGAGAAAACAAGGACAGATGAGGGTTTTTGAGTATGGTCCTTGGATGCCTACCACAAAAGTTCCTACACTGTTTCTTTAAAATGCAGGTTCCATGCCGAACCGGTTTGGCTCAGTGGATGGAGCGTCGGCCTGCAGACTCAAGGGTCCCGGGTTCGATTCCGGTCAAGGGCATGTGCCTTGGTTGCGGGCACATCCCCACTGGGGGGCGTGCAGGAGGCAGCTGATCAATGTTTCTCTCCCATCAATGTTTCCAGCTCTCTATCCCTCTCCCTTCCTCTCTGTAAAAAATCAATAAAATATATAAATAAATAAATAAATAAATAAATAAATAAATAAATAAAATGCAGGTTCCTGGAGTCCTTCTAGACCCAAGGAATCAGAATCATTAGGAGCAAGGCTGGGTTCTTTGTTTTACCCCTCCAGGTGATCTTTATGCAGGCTGGAGTTTGAGAACCACTGTGTGCATGCAGTAAAACTTAGAAGACAAATGAGACAAAGATAGAAGTATTGGCTGAGTCTGGTGGGGCTGGACCCCCACATAACAGGGACACAGGGCCTTTCTCAAGAATAGGATACATCTCTCCTTTCAATTCGCTGGTGCTGCATAGAGCCTCCATAGAGTTGTGTATAAATTAGACAAAATCCAGCAATGTTTTCCAAACAACTCCTAAAAGCAGAAGGCAAGGATGAAAAGACAACATTTTATAGCAACTTTTCAAGGGAAGGTAAAAATATACTTAATAACTTACTTATTTTACTCCTACTTTGATTTTTTTAACCTGCAATATAAAGTTAAAAGATGATTGTGCGTGGAGATGGGTTTGAAGGCATATTACAGAGCGAACCCAAAGAGATCACAATAACTAATACAGAGAATGAAAATATAAACTGCTCTTTCGATCAGCTGCCTCCTGCACATCTCCTACTGGGGATGTGCCCGCAACCCAGGTACATGCCCTTGACCGGAATCGAACCTGGGACCTTTCAGTCCGCAGGCCGACGCTCTATCCACTGAGCCAAACCGGCTTCGGCTATATGTGAAATCTTAATGCCCAATATGCTTTCCTTTCTGTATTTGGAGGAGAAGCCTTTGGGAGGAGATTAGGTCAGTCATGAGGGTGGAGCTCTCATGAATGGGTTAGTGCTCTCATAAAAGAGGTTCCAGAGAGCTCCATGGCCCCTTCCACCATGTAAGGACACAATGAAAGCAGCCACTTATGAACCAGGAAGTGGCCCTCACTAGACACAGAATCTGCCAGTGCCTTGACCTTGGGCTTTCCAGGATCAAGAACTGAGAAATAAACATCTGTTTTTTATAAGCCACCAGTCTGTGGCATTCTGCTACAGCAGCCCAGAAAACAACCGGACTCTACGTAAACACAAATCACTTATAAAAGTGATGCCCTACAAAGAAAGAGTGTGGAGCAGTGGACAAGACCTCTAAGAGGTTTTCAGAGGCCTGGGCCACTTCATCACAAGAAGAAAAAAATCCTTGTAACTATATATGGTGATGGGTGTCAACTAGACTTACGCTGATGATCATTTCACAATATACACAAATATCAAAGCATTACGTTGTACACCTGAAACTAATATAATGTTAAATGTCAATTATGCCTCAATAAAATTAAATAAAAGTAAATTATATTTACAATAAAAAGAATCTAGTAAAGAATTTTAAATGCTACAACAAGGTCACAAAACTGTAGGATTTTTAAATATGCACATGTAACGAATAAATACATGGCACCATATATTGTTCATACAGAATTTATTTTAAAATGGTTAATTTATAATGCATCAAAGTAGTCTGGTTATACAGTAACAGAACACAGGTTTAAAATTCTAAATCTGTCAGTGTGCTGCTTTGACAATATATGTTATAACAACCTCATTGGAGGGTAAAGAAAGGACATTAGAATAGAAGTCCATTGTCAATGGGAGGTCCAAGCCAGACACCCCAACACTTTCTCTGGGCTCAACTGATTCTTGGGACACCAACTAGAAGTGTGACCTTGGGCAATTCATTCATGTCCTCTTATATGTGCTTCTCAATCTGTAACAGGAGGGGAGTTGATTACCGGGGCTCCTTCCAGCTCTTTGCATCTATTATATTTTCATCGATTCCAGCCTGTTTACGATGCATTTCTACAGCACTTCTCATCTCCTACCAGAGGGTACGTTGCTAGAACTGCCTTGGTGCCAGTCAACTGTGTAAATCTTAACTCGTACATTTAATTGAGCTTCAATTCAGTCTTTTTTCTCTAGTTCTTTTCTTTGCCAGTGAGCCAGCTCTTTAATAAACATTTCACGAGCTGTCTCAATAATTAACAACCAATTAACAAGAAGGCCTTGCTGCTAGGGGGGTGCTTTCAAAGAGAAATGAGCAGGAATGTTGCTTTGCTTTCTGTATTCACAGGGTCCCCCCATTGTCATTATAATATGCCGGGGAAGGCAGCTTCTTAATAGTGTGAGCAATCTCATTAAAGATCTCAGCTGGAACAATCAGTTCACTGTCAGAGGACCATATCGATCTTCAAGAACTGTCATTGAGTTCCAGGGTGCTTGTAAAAAATTGACAACCGGAAGTGTGCTTGAGTGTGGGCTATTTATTTCTCTGAGAAACACGTTAAAATCGGATGGCATGTAAGTGGCTCTCTGTTGCTCCTGCAGGCTGAACATACTGACAAGGAGCTTCTTGACAAAAGTGTCAGCAGGATGCCCTTTCCAGATAACCGGACAGGCATGCAAAGCGCCTGCCAGTAATTCGGTCCCCTCTGAGATGCTTCGGAACATCTCTCATGGCCCCTCTTTAAAATTCCTCAAGATGCAAGCCTTCTATCATGCGGTCCTGCTTCCCTGGCTGCGGCTGTAGGGCCAGGGATGAGCACCTGTCTCTAAAAGGGCTCCTCCATCCAGTGACCCTGAGACCGCCTGGCCCAGCAGCTTTGCCCATGGAAGCACTGAGATGTGCTTAGGTGGAGAGTGGTTTAGATGAGAAAGAGGGAACATGATATAGCTGTTAGTGGTAAGAACAGTGGAAGCAGAGAAGGGCGCACAAGGTCACCACAGTGGTGACCCACTAGACTGGGGAGGAACAAGCATGTGACCAGACAACTGGTCACTGTGTCCTGAACAATAAACCGTTCTGAGGCCCCTGTACAGTGAGTGGGAGCGAGTGTTTTAAGCCTTTATCACGATGGCAATAACTTAAGCAAGCTGCTCACCTAAGCCTCCACTGAGAGAACCCCAGGACTCCATCCCCACCCTCCTGCACCTGTTAGGATGAACGAATGCAGGTTTAAACTTTGTTCTCTGAAATAATGATACTAAAAATATTCCCACACCTATACTAAGGAGTACCGGTTAATAATGGTGGATTTTGTAATCAAAGAATACATGATAATTTCAAGAGAAACATCAAAAGTGCTTTATTCAAAGTAATGTCCATTGCTAGCTACACATTTCCCCCATCTTTCAGGTAATTTGTGGATACCGTCCCAATAGAACTTTTCTTGTTTTGAGGCAAACCATTCAGAGACCCAATTTTCCACTTCTTCATATGTTTTGAAGTGCTGCTCAGAAAGTGCGTGTGCCATTGATCGGAACAAGTGGTAATCTGAAGGAGCAAGGTCTGGTAAATACAGCGGGTGGGTTAATACTTCCCAGGCAAGATCTTTTAACGTGTCTTTAACTGGTTTTGAAGTGTGTGATGGTGCGTCATCATGAAACAAAATTATTTTGCCGTGTCTTCTGGAACATTCTGGTTGTTTCATAAGCAAGGTTCAAATTTATTATTTGTTGTCGGTAGCAATCAGTATTAATGGTTTCACCTGGTTTTAGAAGCTCATAATCCACCACACCTTCCTGATCCCACCAAACATAGAGCATTGTCTTCTTTCTGAAGCGATTTGGCCTTGCAGTCAATACTGATGGTTGACCTGGATCAACCAATGATTTTGTGTGTTTGGGATTCTCAAAATAAATCCACTTTTCATCATCAGTCACAATTAGATGCAAAAAAGACTTTCTTTCGTGCCGTTGAAGCAACATTTTACTGATGACTTTTCGGTTTTCCATTTGTCTTTCGTTCAGTTGATGTGGCACCCATTTTCCTTCCTTTAAAATCTTTCCCATTGCTTGTAAATGATCGGAAATTGTTTACTGAGCAATGTTTAATCTTTCTGCAAGTTGTTTTTAGTTTGACACGCATCTTCATCCAATAATACTTGTAATTGTTGATCTTCAAACTTTTTTGGTTGGCCTGGACGTTCTTTGTCTTTCACATCGAAATCATCACTTTTAAAGCGTTCACAAGTATCTTGAGATGGAGCATGTTCACCATAAGCTTCCCAAAGTATACAATAACTTTTTCTTCAAAATAAAGTAATGCATTAAAACTTCCCACAAATGCTCTTTTTTTTTTTTGGCATGAAATTCGACATTTTTAAGTGTAAAATATCTATGATGTTAACACCTTCAGCAAATTTGGCATATGAAGTTTTGAAGCTTGTTGTCAATACAACAGAATAGCATACATATCAAATCGCATCTATATCAACATATGTGTAACTCCATCTATTGAAAAAAATCTGCATTAACTGCTACACCTAGTACACGTTGAAAAATATATTGTGTTTGCCTTATTTCAGTGATACTATGGTACTTATTTGATAAAGAGAAAAACAAGTTGAAGACTGTGTCCTCTCAGTGGAACGAGCGGAGTGGTAGAAATAAAGAATAATGGCCCAAATTAGAGCAGAGGCTCAGCACCTAGAAATGGGAGCTCCTGGCAGCATCACCTTTCATGTTTACAGGTGGCCAAAGGGCAGATCTGGAATATCATCACTTTCCATATTAGATGAATAGAAAAGATTCAGAAATAAAGAAGACACAATTGTATGCCTGGCAACATATAGTGGTAACAAGACTCTCTGAATCTAGAGTCATGAGGTGTGTTCAAATCTTTCTCCATGCACTGATTAGAAGTGTGCATTTGGGCTAGTCATATGACCTTCCTGAGTTTCAATTTCCTCACCAGAATATGGAGATAGCAACCTGTAATCCAGCATCCCACAGAGTTGTTATGACTGAGAATGAAATGAGACAGTGCATATGTGGGAACATTGTAAAATGATGATGCGATGATCATGATGATGATGATGACCGTCATCATCTCCTGAGACGTTGACTTAAGATAAGGCAAAGAGTGAGGCGGAGATGGAGGGGCGGAGCCAGGTCTTGACGCCTTTGTAGCAACTTCCCCATTTTTTCCCTTCAAAATTGTGTGACTATTCTTAACACTCAAGCTGTCTCTAAACAATTTCAGAACACTGATAAGATGATGACAATATAGTCAGTGAATAAATTACTTGGCTAAGTGGAGCCAGATCACTGACTTCTCTTATTTTCCATCAAATTGACTCATCACCTTGTTTTGCCAGACCAATAAGGAAGAGTCAGGGGAGGAAGTTAACTTTTACAAAGTGTTCGCAGGCATTTTACATACATCATTTCATTTAATGTTCACACTGAGATGACCTTTATTTCCATTTTACAGATGAGAAAACCGAGGCTTAGAGAGACTTGGTGTGAAGATCACCGAGGTAGTGAGGACCGATGCCACCATTTAGACCTGGAGCTGACCGTTACCACTGTGCCTTTCTCCTACTATAACATTGTCTGCCCAAATGCCCAGTGGCTGAAATATGGACAAATCATCATTTTCCACAGCAACAGAGGACCAAAACCACATGGATGATACAAATCTCAAATGCATATTGGTCAGTAGTTCCACTCTCGTCCTTCAACCTTAATTAATATCAAGTAATAAGTTGATTCTCTGATTCTGCTGTTCAAAATCCCCCTTGAACTTTGGTGAAAGGAGCCAACAAGACAAAATGGACTGATAAAGAAAGCAGGAGCAAGCCAAGGACTTTCCCCCAACTGGACTGCAGTCCCCAAGTAATCAAAGGCTGATTATGTAATCGGGGTAAAAAGCCAATTAGGGCAGAGTTTGTAAACATCCAAAACCCTCCATGGGTAAAACTTAGCCCCTCAGTTGTTTCTTACCCGGATTTCCACAAAGGAATAAGGCCAGGAGCAGTCACAAATTATTTTCCATATTTTAACAAGTTTAGTGTAGTTCACAAATTTTAAATAAAGGTGAACAGGCTAATACAAATGTCCAAATACCTTGCTTTGGGCTAGAGGTCAAGACAAATTCATATGAAATAATTTCCATTACCTTCAACTTCATAAAAGCAACAAATACTCACTTTCTCTGTGTTGGACACTTTGCCCTCATTGTCTTACTTAATTCTCAAAACAGCCTGAGAAGGGAGACATTACCCCCACTCATAGACAGGGAGACGAAGGCTCAGGGAGGTTAAGTACCTTGCCTAGGTTGACACAACTAATAAGTGTAAGAGCTGAGCTTCACCAGTTACAATTAGTTATCAGAAGCAATGTTTGGCAGATCCGTATCTCTTTGAATAATAAAATGTAGGAGGCGTTTATTTTTACTTAGTCAAGGCGGGGGAGCAATGAAAAGCAATTCTTCATGGTAAAAAGGTTGGGGAGACTGAGTTACGCCATTCTGGAAATGACAGTCACTCTCTGGGGCCAGGAGGAACTGAAGTGGCACCGGGAAATTAGGCCCCATCTCTACTGGAAGAGATCACCAAAGGAGAACCTTAAACCTGAACCTTGAAATGAGCGTAATTCCCAGAAAGTACACAACACACACACACACACACACACACACACACACACACACACACTTAAATTGGTTTCCCCCATGAAGATGGAAGCAGGGCTGGGTTGCCTCTGTCCTGGGTCTGTTATTGCTGCCAAGATGATTCAGATTTTGCACAAATCGGTGAGAGAACTTTACCAGGTCTCCCCACTTTTCAATGCAGCTCCCAGACCCCTTTTTAAAGAGGAGCAGTGCAGTCAATCGGAGTGTGGTCTCAGGAGCCAGACCACCGGGTTCAAACCCAGGCTCCTTAGTAGCTGCGTGACCTTGGACATCTTAACCTTCCGCGCTTCAGTTCCCTCATCTGTACAACTGAGATAACAATCATTAAGGCCCATTTGATAAAATGGTCACAGGGATGAAAAGAGTTGTGTTTGTAAAGCACTTTAAACAGTGCCTGGGAGCCGGGAAGCAGTGGAGAATTGCAAGCTGCTATTGTTGTTGAATGAAGGAGTCTGGAAACTGTGTCTGGCTTTTGAACAAAGTGAAAACAGTTAAAAACTCAGGTGAGGGGGAAAAATATTTATTGTTGGAAAGGGTACCCGGGAAGTTCCTGGAGCAGATAATATTTAGGTTCTTGACCTAGCTAGTAAATTACACAGGTATTCACGTTACAAAAAAATGTACTTAGCTTTTCTTGGGTTTTGAGTACTTTTCTGTATGTGCAGGTTCATTTAATGTCACATTAGAAAAAGACAAAGAAGAGGAAGAAAAAGGGAGGAGAAGAAGGAGTGGAGGGAGAGCAAGGAGGAAGGGGAGGAAAAGAGGGAGAAGATAAGGAGGAGAACGGAGAAAGAAAAGCTCCATCCAGTGACTGAAGCATTTTTGCAGCAAATGGACATTTCACAAAAAATCTAAGCCAAGGGCTGTTTTTTAATTCCTGTTTTTTCAGGTGAGAAAACCTTGGCATGGAGAGTGGTTAAGTAGCATCTTGTTCAAAGTCCATGAATAACAGTTGAAATGCAATTCCCGAGGAACTAAATCCTAACCATCGGTTTGCTGGCAGATCTGCAGGGAGCTGGATGTGGTGAGCCCAGTAGTCAGCAGGTGTGTGTGGTTCATGAGCCAGTCACCCCTCGGAAGAGTTGAGTCTAGAGGAGATCTAGCATCCAAGAGGAGGTTCTAGCGAGCCAGTGTGTGGAGCATCAAAGAGGAGTCAAGAGCCTGGAGATAGCAGAGTGGCCAACTTGTAGGCGAGGAGAACCAACATCTCAGCAGGCCTGGACCATTATCTTGACCACCTGCTCATCAGCAGAACTGGCAGAGGTGAGGCTTCTGGGGTTGGTGGCACTTCTGATATCATTGTGGAGGGCAGGGGGAGCAATTCAGTTAGGTAGAGGTGACACCTTCTGGCTACTTATCATCTCCAGCTCCAGAAAAGAAGCTTCTGGAAAAGTCCCACTGCTCACTAACATCCTCGCAGGGACGCTGGGGGCCTGCTAGGTGCTGAACAGCGATGCTTTTTAGAGCTGGAGGAATCACAGAGGCCAGTCAACCCCTTTTACAAGGACAACGGTCAGAGGTGAGGGAGGCAAAGGCACTTACTCAAGATTATTTAAGTCGTTAGAGGCAGAGCCAGAAGCAGAATGCACATGTCCTGCTCTGGGGAAATCTGAAAGAGTCAGTGATTACTTATAATGAGTGAAACAGCTTGACTCAAAAAACTCACAGTGTTGAAAAATACTGGTAAGGGCTACATTTCAAAAATAAAATCCATCTTCCCTAAAATAAACACAGATGCACACGCATTATAGGTCTAAGAAAGATTTCAGGATTCTTTCCCCCACCTCCATCCCCACCTCCCTGCCTGATTTTAAGTATGCCACCTGGGACAGGCACATAATTAACTTCTAGAGATAAGCAGTGAGCAAGACAGGAAACTCTGCCCTTGGTGTGCTCACAGATCAGCTAGGGCAGAGAAGGAGGGAGAGAGAGAGGAGGAGAGAGAGAGGGGAGGTGAAGGGAGAAGAGAGGAAGTGAAGGGAGGGGAGAGAAGGAGAGGGGAGAGGAGAGAGGTATTAAACTAATAATCATATAAAAATGAAAGAGAAAGCACAGGCTGCTAGGAAAGCAAGTACCAGGTGGATTATACTGGAGGATGAGGAAGTTTGCTCTTGGCTTTCTTTCCCACCCCCAGGAACTCTCAAGTATAGAACATTCTCTTCCAACCAAGTTTGTCACAACCAGGTCTATCACACCCCAGGCTAGAGACTAGCTGAATCCTCAGGGTGAGTAGCAGATCCTCAGGAATAGACTCCTCCAGCCCTTAGGGAAACTTAGACTATCTTTCAAAGACATGAGCCACATCCCCGGACACCCCTAAACCCACAGTACACGGTCATAGGGAACACAGTCTCTAACGTCTAGCAGGGAGTTGGTTGTCCCTCTGTTCTTTTAACACAAATGCAAAGATCTTCCTTGGAATATAAGCCCCATGAGGCTGAAGTTTCAGTCTTTTTAATATAACACACACACACACACACACACTAGAGGCCCGATGCACAAAATTTGTGCAAGGGGCTCAGCCCCGATGCACAAAATTTGTGCAAGGGGCTCAGCCCCGCTGCCACTGCAGCAGCCACCAGGGGCCTCTGCCTCGGGCCCCCACCCACCGTGGCCACCTCCTCACAGCCCTGGCTTCGTCCAGAAGGACATCCAGTCTAATTAGCATATTACACTTTTATTATTATAGATTATTGATTTCAGACAGGAAGGGAGAGGAAGAGAGAGGTAGAAATAGCAATGATGAGAGAGAATCATTGATCGGCTGCCTCCAGCACACCCACCACTGGTGACTGAGCCCACAACCCAGGCATGTGCCCTGATCTGGAATTTAACTGTGACCTCCTGGTTCATAAGTCAATGCTCAACCCCTGAGCCACACCAGCCGGGCAGGCATTTCAGTCTTGTTGGAGGCTCTGTCCCCAGCACCCAGAGGGCATCTGGCTCCCAGGAGGTGCTCAGACACTACTTTGCAGAATGAGTCCTCACAGGGTCAGGAAGACCCCCCTGCTCCGATTAGATAGCGTCAGAAACCCTGAAGTCAGGTGAGAAAGCTCGCTATGTGCCAGGGAACCAAAAGACATGGAAAGCAAATAGAAATTGCACAACGGAGGCAGATTTATCAAAAAGCCGCTTGGAAATTCCCCAGCAGCGCTTTCACTGCTTACCATGCCGGCCAGGTCATGAGCTCTGGCCGCCAGAAGCCCTCCACCTGGGACTCCACCTGGGACTCCCCCGCCTGGAGGTTTGGAAGCTCCGGGATGAAGACACCTGGACAGAGGGTGATGGGCCCAGGGAGGAAGTGCCCCTCCTACAGGGAACTTACAGTCTACGGGACAGACAGGCATTCCACAGAGAACCAGATAGTGACAACTGTAACCAGTGCACAGGAGGCTATGGGGGCGGGTGTCTCATGGGGTCCTCACCCTGTGTGTTTGTGGGGGGAGATCACGAGAGGCTTGCAGGTGCACGTTTACTTAAGCTGAGAGCTGAAAGTTTGTAGAAACTAGTAGGTTAGTCGGTAGGCAAAGGGTCAGGGCAGCTTGGTCTTGGCCCTGAACCAAGGAGGCACTGGGCATGTTTGAGGGACAGGGAGAAGCGGGTATGGCCATCGCACCGTGAGCCAGGGGACGGAAAGGAGTCAGGCTCACAGGGACATTTTGGTCGTGGCAAGGAGCAATGGGCAGCCACTGCAGGGTTCCGGAGGGAGGATGGGACAAAGCTCACCCATCAGATTTTTTTCCTTCAAAATGATCGTTCTGCCTAGTCTTAGTCTGGGACTAAGGATGACAGAGGCAGAGATGAATAGGACGCCATATCCGCCCTCAGAGCTCGCAGACCTCTCCGGAACACAGATGAAAACACTATAACACAGCACGACGCATGAGCGAAAGCCATCTTCCTCACACTCCCGCGTGCGGCAGAATCCCTGGAGAACTGGTTAGAACACAGACCCCAGGGCCCGAGTTCTGATCTCATACCTGAGTTGGGGGGGCGGGGGGAGGACGGGGGCGGGAGTGAGGCCTGAGCATCTGCATTTCTAACAAGTTCCCAGATGACGCCAAGGTTTCCGGTCTGGGGACTGCACCTTGAGAGCCGCAGACTGAATCGAATCAGATGCACGGAATTAATTCTGACTGGTGGGGAGGAAGGACTTTGGGAGAAACAGAGCTTGAGCAGAGATTTACAGGGTGAATCGAAATCCATTAGGCAGGCAAGGCAAAAGAAATGCGACTCTGGTTAAGGGTAACATGATAAACAAAGAGGCCAGAGTCGCTTGGTTGAGCCCCAGAAACCACAGGGGAGAAGGACGAGGCTGCAGGTCCCTGAGTAGCACAGCAAACAGGATGACAGGGGAGGAGGCTGCTTGACCAGCATCCATCCACCGGGTGGTAGGGGGGGTTGGGGTGGGGACACAGAGCGTTTTCAGATGCCAGCTGCAAGCAGAGAGAGGGTGTGGCTGTGGGAATGGCCGGGTCTCTCCTCCAGATCTCGGTGAGTCTGAGTCACCTGGGGCTAACGGCAGCTTCACACTCATTTTCTTTTGCTCTCAGAACAAGTCCCAGCTTTTCCCCCACCTCAGGCGGCTTAGCTGATGCCCATAGCATGGGTTGCCGTATTGACGGGGGCTCTTGACTCTGCCAGCCTGGGAGAAATTGGGTCAGCTGAATCACCGCTGATGTCATGAAAACAGCTTTCTTCTTGGGAGCCCTGATGCAGGGTGGGGTAGGGAAGGGAGCTGAGGTCACCGCTGAGGAGACTGCACAGGCTGCTGGCGAAGGCGCTGGAGAAAGGTGGGTCCATGGGCAGTGCCTGCCCGAGACCTTTGAAGTTTCAATTGCAGTGTTTTATGACCACACAGGGGAGTAAATTGTATCTGCGGGCTGCTGCCCTTGGCCCTCGCTGCTGGAATTCACTCTAATAACATCTGCCAGGAGATAAGTGCATGGGGTCAGAGAGGGAGGAGGCGATGGGGGTGGCCGGTCCTGTCCTTCGAGTGGGGCGCTCCGGGGCCCTCTGCTAAGTGCTTGGGGCTCTCAGCTGTCTTGGCATACAGCCCACCCGGCTAAGCCACCTCTCGGGGCAGTGTGATCAGGCCTTTGGAGCGCCCGAGAGCTTGAGCTAGAAGAGGATGAAAGCATTTTATGTTCCCAACAATGGCACTGAGTCCGTGCAAACTCAGAATGGAGGTGGAGGCGATTGGTTGAGGAGGTGCTTGCTTCTGTGGCTTCAAGCTGCTGTTTTTAAACATCTGTGCATGGACCAGCTGCCTCCAAATTGAGGCGCCTGATATAATCCAGATTCTTGACTCCACAGGCCTGGGGTGCAGTCCACCCTTATTGAAAGACACTCAGGTGAGGCTGATGAGTCACAGGTTTTGAAAGCCTTGGCCTGAAGGTCTAAATGCAGAAGAGACCTTGAATGGGGTGGTAGTCCCTGGGGATTGGGCGGCCACAGCTTGAAGCTCAAATGCAATCACACTCTTTGGTATTTACCTAAATAAACGGAAAACTTACGTCCACAGACAAACCTGCACATGCCTGTTTACAGCAGCTTCATTCATGATGGCCAAACTTGGAAGTAACCAAGATGGCCTTCAATAGGTAAATGAATAAATAAATAAGTGCATCTAGATAATGGAATATTGTTTAGCACTGAAAAAGACGTGAGCCATCAAGCCATGAAGGCAAGACATGAAGGAAACTTAAATGCATGTAACTAAGTGAAAGAAGACAGCATGAAAAGGCTACCTATCATATGATTCCGACCATATGACATTCTGGAAAAAGCCAAACTATGGAGACAATCGAAAGATTAGTAGTGGCCTGGGGTGGGGTGGATGTGGGAAGCAGACATAGGCAGAGCACAGTATATTTTTAGTGCAGTGAAACTATTCTGTGTAATACTACAATGGTGGAAACTCTCATTATACATTGGTCCAAAACCATAGAATGCACAACACCCAGAGTGGACCCTAATGTACACTATGAGCTTTGGGTAACAATGATGTATCAATATAAGTTCATGGATTCTAACAGATCTACCACTCTGGTGGGGGGGGGGGAGGGTGTATAGTGGGGGAGGTTGCGCATGTGAAGGGGCAGGGAGGTATATGGGAAATCTCTATATATTTTGCTGTGAACCAAAAAACTGCTCTTAAAAAAAATACAGTATATTACTTAAAAACAAAACAAAACCAGACAGCCGCTGGATTTGAGCTTCTGTCCATAATTTGCCAATTCCTGCTTAATCATATCCACCCCACTATTGAGAACTACATTTTTGCTTTCAAACCTCACTTGGCACTCTGGGTAGCCACCCTCCATCCCACGCAAATGGCTACCAATGTTGGCCAACCTTAATTTCAGAAGAAACCCATTACCAGACAGTGGCCAGACACAGGGATGTTGCATGGGACCCTCTAGTTCCTTCCTCCCTATAAGCAGGAATCCCTGGTCTTCAGGGCAAAGATAAAAGTGGGCCTCAGTCAGCAAAGAAAAATCAGGGTCCTTGGCTCCCCGTAGGCAGCTCTGTAAGCATCCCAGCCCTTCGACAAACCAGGCTGCCGTCCTGGAGTGAGTCAGCACAGGGTTAACAGACGAGCCCCAAACTGGTTTTGGTTCCAGTGCGCCTTTAAAATAACAACCTGGGTCTGGATTAACATTCAAGAAAATAACCCCTCAGGAAAGTGTTCTATAATAAAAGGATCCTATTTCCACTCCACCCTTCACCTTTTTTTTTTTTTTAAGTCTGAAGCAAGCTCAGAAGGCTGTCAAGCTGAGTGAGTGATGAGTCAGACATTTAAGCAAACAGGTTTGCTCGCCTTGTGCTACTTGACACCTGCTTCAGACTCAGTGGTGAGGTTGGGGTGCATGCACAGGCAGACAGAGTTCATCCAAATCCAGGCGGTAGCGTAGCCACCCACAGCGTTGGTACCGGCATGGCCACCGTGTGCTTTCAAGCTTTGACCTGAACTGTGTAATTGCTGACCCTCCTTACAGTAACTGCTTACACCTGTAAAATGTTCAATGCCACAAGCCAGGTGCTTAGACTAAAGATGCCCTGACCCCTGTGCCTCGAGAGGTCTGAGGAGAGTTGACTCCATCTCCCCGCTTCTCTTCCCAGCTAGACGCCGTCCTCACATAGTAAAGCTGGGAGTGAAGGGAAGAACTTTACCACATTCAGCCATGTCACAGGGAATCCTCACCTTGACTCTATGAGGTGGGTGGGTATTACTCTCCTCACCCTACAGAGTGGAACACTGAGGCTGAGAGATGATGATTGGCCGATAACCCAAAGCTAGTAAATAGCAGAGACAGGGCTAGAACCCATCTCTCCTGTCTTCCAGGGTACCGCTTCCTGCACTGAACCGTCTGGGGAGAACCTCCATTCTGGTTTGGAGCAGCCCATGAGAATCCAGATGTTTCTAGAGAAGTTGGAAGGAGCATGGATTTGGGGCTGTACTCTGGAGTAACTCCAGAGTAAGTGTGGGGATCCAAATCAAATCTAAGTACTGACACCACCTTCCCATAAATCTGGTCTACTGGGTTGGATCCTAAGCGAATGAATTCTCAGAGTGGTTACATGTGTTGAGATATGGACGGCATCAATTCATCTCACAGGCACTGAATCAAATGAGGCTCCCTGTACATGTTTCTGATAATTTTACTCATGATTACCCCTAGGGATCTATGGCCAGGTAGAAATGGAGGATAGACTATTTACACTGAATGAACTGGGGTTCATTTGGGAGAAAGTGGGATATAAGAACAAGACCCTCCAGTACATACTCGGAACTTTGAAAGGTCTATATCCTTCTACCCAAAATGGTAGGTTGCTGGTAATCATGACCCCAATTCTCTGCCCCTTCTGCAATGTGACTTTATAGCTACTCTGACCCAAGGGTGGAGTTTATTTCCCCATTGCCCTTGTGCCTTGTTTTGGCCAGTAGAATGTACCAGAAGTGATGATGTGCCAATTTCAAGTCTGGCACACTCTGCTTGCTCTCTTGGAATCCTGTCCAGCCATCATGTGACAAGCTGGGGCTGGCCTGCTAGAGGGTGAGACCCTGTGAAGCACAGATAAGCTGTCCTAGCTGATAACATCTTAGATAAGCTGGCCCTCAAGCCACCTAGCAGATAACTACAGATGCCTGATTCAGGGCAGCCTAAATAATAAGAACTGCCTAGATGGTGCCAACCCACATTGTTGACTCTAGAATCATGAGCTAAACAAATGATGGTTGTTTTAAGTCACAAGTTTTGGGCTATTTTGTTTTGCAATAACTTTATGGTATTCTCAATAACTTTTTTGATAGGAACTTATCCTAGTAACACAATTAGAAATTTCCAACAAAATGTGTATGTATAGCCCTGACTGGTTTGCTCAATGGATAGAGCATCGGCCTGGGACTAAAGGGTCCCGGGTTCGATTCTAGTCAAGGGCATGTACCTTGGTTGCGGGCACATCCCCAGTAGGGAGTGTGCAGGAGGGAGCTGATCAATGTTTCTCTCTCATCGATGTTTCTAACTCTCTATCCCTCACCCTTCTTCTCTGTAAAAAAAAATCAATAAAATATATTTTTAAAAAAGAAAGACTCATCTCAGTGTTAATTACAATAGCAAAACTTAATCAATAATGGGGGCATGTATGCATACAATGCAATTTTACAGTGCAACCATTTAATGCATGAAGATTGAATAGCCTGTGGTACAGCCACACCACAGAGGACTCTGTAGGTATAAAAAGAAATGAGGAATATTTCAATACCCTGCAGTAGTCTCCAGGACATTGGGTTTAAAAAATGATTTTAAAAGTATGTATATACTGTTTTGTACCACAAGGACTCCCTGAAGAAATGGCTGATTTTGGGGTCTGAGATAAGAAATGTCTAAGGTAAGTCTAAATATCATATCATATCAGAAAAACAAGGAAGCTATCAGATCACAAATGTCATGCAATGGACACAGAAGCCAATCTGAAAAAAAAGGCAAAATTTGAGTATCAATAAGGACTTTTACTGTAATAAACTATATTTATGAGTTCATAATGATAATGATTTTAAAAATTCATTCCTCCTTTCAGCAGATACTAGGAAAACAAACTCACTGAAAAATATCCTATATAATAAAGAGCTAATATGCTAATTAGACTGAACAGCAGAAGGACCATCCGGACGACCTCCCAGACAAAGTCGGGGATGTGAGGGCCGAGCCCCTTGCATTAATTTCATCCATTGGGCCTCTAGTTTGGTAAATAAAGATAAAGAATCAAGCATTTATCTTGCCTTTTTTTAAAATGTCCTTCAGGGTACCAAATAATTGATGAGAGGAAGTTTATAAAATTGTTCCAGCTAATACATGAAAAAATAAATAAAAGAATTACAATACCATTATTTTGCAACTCCTAAAAAATAAATAGACCTAGGCAAAAATTACAGGTGGGACTAATATGACAAAAAGAGAAGCAAGTAGACCTCACGTGCCTCCTTGTGGAAGTTCACAACACCATCTACAAAGTGTTCTTACCAAAAGAATAGAATCTGAACCTGATGGAGCCTCCAGCTCTAACTACCAATTTACAGAAAACACAGGCAAACAGGAACATGCCAAACTATCAAACTACAGCACAGAGATGCGATCAGCAAACCCAGACTGAGAGTCTCAAAACAGGCGACCCTGTTTCTTCAACAATAGAGACCGAAGATGGAAGGGAACCTACAGATAAGAGATACTTTAAAAATTGATAAGCCAATTTCAATCTACACTAATAAAAGAGAAACATGGTAATTAGCGTACAACCGCTACCCTTCCCATTGGCTAATCAGCATATCCTTATGCAAATTAACTGTCAGCCAAGATGGCGGCCAGCAGCCAGGCAGCTGGAAGCAAACATGAGGCTTGCTTGCTCCAGTGACTGCGGACTCCAATGTTCCCCGCCTGACTTGCCGGCCTCTGAGCTACAACTCTAAGAAACTATGTACTATGTTGCAAATAAGAAGCTAAACGAAACCCCAGAAAAAAGCTTTCAGCCAGCCGGGATCTCAGAGCTAGAGTTATACATTGTTTCAATTATAGCAGCGGAAGCCTCAGAGCTAGAGCCAGAGCTAAAGCTGGCCCAGAATAAAAAAAAAGAAGAAGAAAAAGAAAAAAAAGGAGTGGTTGGGACCTTCAGTCAATTGCCAGCCTGAAAGCAGCCCTCAGCCCCTCACCCAGACTGGCCAGGCACCCCAGTGGGGACCCCCACCCTGATCCAGGACACCCTTCAGGGCAAACCAGCCGGCCCCCAGGCCTCTATCCTATATAGTAAAAGGGTAATATGCCTCCCAGCACCGGGATCAGCGGAGCCAAGAGGCCTCCTGGCACCGGATCAGTGTGACAGGGGGCAGCGCCCAAACCCCCTGATCGCCCTGCGGCTCTGTGTGTGACAGGGTGCTGCGTCCCAACCCCCTGATCGGCCCTGCTCTGTGTGTGACAGGGTAGAGCCATAACCTCCCCATCGGCCCTGCCCTGAGTGTGACAGTGGCAGCGCCCCAACCCCCTGATCCGCCCTGCTGTGTGTGTGACAGGGGGCGGTGCCCTAACTCCCCTATCGGCCCTGCTCTGTGAGTGACAGGGGGGAGCTCCTCAACCCCCTGATGGGCCCTGCTCTGTGCATGACAGGGGGGAGCTCCCCAACCCCCTGATGGGCCTGCTCTGTGCAGGGGGCAGTGCCCCAACCCCCTGATTGGCCCTGCTCTGTGCGTGACAGGGGGTGGCACCGCAACCTCCCCATCGACCCTGCCTTGAGTGTGACAGGGGGCAGTGCCCCAACCCCCCAATCAGCCCCACCCTGAGCGTGACTGAGGGTGGCATCGCAACCTCCCGATCTGCCCTGCTCTGTGCATGACAGGGGGCGGCGCCCCAACTCCCCAATCAGCCCTGCTCAGAGCCCAACCAGGGGCTGCACCTAGGGATTGGGCCTGCCCTCTGCCACCCAGGAGCAGGCCTAAGCCAGCAGGTCGTTATCTCCCGAGGGGTCCCAGACTGCGAGAGGGCACAGGCCGGGCTGAGGGACCCCCCCTCCCCAGTGCACAAATTTTTGTGCACCGGGCCTCTAGTAATAATAATAATAGATTATGAAAGAACTGGAAAAATGTGGACCCTGGATAATAAAGAATTATTATCAAGTTGGTATTACCATTTGGGGGGAAAAAGAAATAATACAAGTTATTTATTGAGATAACTACTATGTGCTCAGCATCATGCGAGACACCAGATAGCAGGATCTCATTTCATTCCCACAGCAACCACGTAGATGACAGTCTCATTTTTTCAGTGAGGTCCCAGAGGCATCAAGAACTTTTCCCAAGGCCATTCAGCTGCTTAGCCACCAAAAAGTGTGCTCGCCTGTGATGCACACGCAACTCATTCGCTGTTACGGCAAAGCTTTGGCTCCTGCTGAAATGCATAGTCACCATGGCAACATCAGAACATATGGCAGATTCTCTCAGAGGAGGTGTGTGGGATAACTTGGGATGATGATTAGGAAGACGTGGTAGCAATGTAAAGGTATGTTTATGGTGAAGCAATCACAACATTTTACAAGGATTCTAATTTGAACTACATTTAGAATACACACAGGGCCAAATATTAAATAAAGGGAAGAGAATCAAATGCTAGACCTACTGTTTTAGGGACATAGGATTTGGATACATCTTACTCTGACTTTGCAGTTTTTCTTTAATGTTAAGTTAATGTTACAATACATAAACACCCAGTCCAGGTCCAGAAAATATTTTCTGGCCCATGTTTTATTTCAAGATTCCATTTTTCTGGTAGGGTAGTGTGTTTTCTATTGCCACTATAATAAATTGCCACAAATGTAGTGGCCTGAAACAACACGTACTTACCATCTTACAGTTTGGGAGGTCAGAAGTTCAAAATAAGTTTTACGGGGCTGAAATCGAGGAGAATTTGTTTCCTTGCCTTCTCCAGCATCCAGACGCTGCCCACACTCCTTGACTCATGGCGCCTTCCTCCACCTTCAACACCAGCACTGCAATGTGTCACGTGTCCTTCACTGCCTCTGCTTCCACCGTCACATCCCCTCCTGTGACTCCGACCCTCCTGCCTCCCTCTTATAAGGACCACTGTGATTACATTGAGCTCACCTGGACAATCCATAATTATCTCCCTGTTGCAAGAGCCTCAGGTAATCACATCGGCAAAGCCCCTTTTACCACGTAAGGCAGCGGTTCTCAACCTGTGGGTCGCGACCCCTTTGGCGGTCGAACGACCCTTTCACAGGGGTCGCCTAAGACCATCCTGCATATCAGAGATTTACATTATGATTCATAACAGTAGCAACATTACAGTGATGAAGTAGCAACGAAAATAATTTTATGGTTGGGTCACAACATGAGGAACTGTATTTAAAGGGCCAGAAGGTTGAGAACCACTGATGTAAGGGAACATAGTCACAGGTTCCGGGGATTAGGACATAGACATCTTTGCGGGGGCATTTTTCACCTGCCACAGGTAGATCTCTCCACCATGTTGCTCACATGTTGGTAGGTACTGTGCGTTCCTGCAGGCTGCTCACAAGGCTGTCACCAAATGGGAGAAATGAATAATGGAAAAAGTAGGCATCGCAACAGGGCAGAGCACAGGTGAGTTGCCAGAGAGCATGTCCGGAACAGTGTGGAGTCCTGGGAACGTCAGTGTGCAGTCAGTACATCCTGGGAAGCAGCAGATAGGTGTGGTGTTCGTGCGAGGCCAGCTCCCACCAGGTGTTTGGGAGTACTGTCCAGGTCAGCTAAGCCTGAGAAGCTAAAAACAACAACAAACAAACAATAAAGAAAACCCCAACTTCCTGCTCCTGTAGGTACCACAACACAAAGTGCTCTTGGAGTTGGGAGTGTGAAGCAGGAGCTGGTTGTACTTGCAGCTCCCAGAAATCTGAAGAGAGACCCTGAGGGCTGCAGGCTTGGAAAGTAAGGGCCTGGGAGTCAGGAGCTCCCCAGGGACAATCCAAGCACAGTGATGGGACAATGGCACAGATGTAGCAAAAACCTAAAGTCAGACAAAGTATTTGACTGTTTGGGGAGCCAATAAAATTGTTCAACTCCATCCTACATGTAGGGGTGGCACTCATGCCTCCAAATCTTCTGGAGGCTCTTGGTGCTAGAAGAAGGGTCTCTGGGTCTTCTCATCTTCCCCACCACTTCCTTCTCTAAGCTCATGTCCACCGAATTGGTCCTGTGAACGAGTTGCCTTGCTGTTGTCCATGGGCTGCCCATGTTAGGGCATGATTTCCTGCAAAAACACCCACACAAGGCTCACATTTGAGGCTCAAAAGAAAAATGATGGCATCAAAGCTCTAAACATCATCAAGTCGAACAATGGACCTTTCCATTCTTAGAAGTCCCCCAGTCACATTACCAGTGAACCTTGCTGTGTGTCATCGCCCCCTCACTCTTGCCTTGACTTCCTTAGTCTCTGTTCCCCACCACCACCCTTTGGTGTCCTCTCATGGCCAAACTCATTTCCCCTCACTTATCAATACAGATGAATTCCTCTCTACCTCCCTTACATGGATCTGAACCTATCACTGCATAACTGAAGATTCATTACTTGCCCTGCCGAGCCCTGGGCAGTCCATACCGGGTGCTACCCTCTTAGCAGCAACAAAGAACTAGAAATATGCTTTGAAAGGTGACTTTTCTTCTTTACTCCCTCTAGTCTCTGCAAGAGAAAGCGAGCACTATAGAGGTAGAGTCCCTGTCTGAATTTATGCAATATCCCTACATGCTTTGGGTTTTAAACAGCAATTCTCCTCCTCACATTATACAGCCAACAAGATAAGGAAAGCATCATCTTAGGGACCAAAAAATACCCAAATTTCAGTTCCAATGTGGCCACATGACCTTGAGTAAGTCACTTCACTTTCCTGAGACTTGGTTTCCCTACTGGTAAAAAGCCACAATTACGTCCCACAGAGTTGATGTGACGCTTAAATAAGAATATTTAAGAGTGGTAAAGATTATTGATGACTAGAAGATGGTTAGCATTGTTAGCCAGGAGACTATTACTTATGCAGTGGGTGATCAATCAACAAGATAAGTTGTTGGTTGGTTTTCCCACACTGAGCCTCAGACAGCTGAGTGATAAGGAAAACCAAAGGGAGTTGACTAACTGGCCAGTTCAGTCCACACTGCTTTGAGAGTCAGGCTGTTGTATTACCGGGCGCACACAGGCCACCCACATGCAGGGGGTAATGGGACAACGGTGGGTGGTCTTGAAAGGCAAGTGGCATTTTCCACAGTTTTAGAGAAAAAGAAGAGAGTGACAGCGTCACTGGCTGGACCACTGGGGACTGACATCATGGGAGTTGGCCAGGCCTTCTTCACATGAGGCCTCTCATTCCTTATGGCAAAGCCAAACACATATTAGAAAAATACTGTGATGCTCCTTTTCATTGACTGCTACAAATTATCAAATTATATTGCTGCCTATACCTTAGCAACACTGATTTCCAAGATTTCCTAATTTATTATTACTTGTGGGTTTGTGTTTGTTTGTTTTTGCCTTTAATCAATAAGTTTTAAGCTAAAAGCAAGTCTTGGTGATGCGAGCCCTGTGAGATAGTTCTTAAAATAAAGGACCATGGCCATGGCCAGCGAAGTTTGGGAAATAGACCATTTCCATTAAAGACCACAGTGTGCACTAGCATTTAAGAGCTCTTAGGAAGTCCTGAAGTAAAGAAATCTGTTTAACTTCATTTTCCATCTTATCCTCTCATACAAGCCTCTTTTTTATTCCTAACGAACACTTACCATCCAATGGAAATAGTTTCCAAACAAGAAGGTTTGAGATCTGCTGCCTCAGTGGTCATTTCCATTCGTCCGCAGATCTATTCTCACTCTCCCTCCCACTGCCCTGTGCTCAGAAAGGCTGACCTGCCTGAACTGCACCAGGAGCCTCTTGCCCTCTGACTCTTATTGGGTCCAACCAACAGGTGGAGATAAGAGAATGGGCAGAGAGTATTTCTTCCCCAGCCCATTCCTTTCAAGATTGCTGCCTATTGCTACTTGAAGTCCACTTCAAGTACAGCTATTCTCTCCAGGTTCCAGTAACCAGTCCTTCCCCTCGACCCTGCAGGCCATAGTTGGTACCTGCTCCTCAGGGTAGATAATCCCACGTTCCTGTTCCATCCTTGGTCAGTCTCCTTTAACTCCGCCCACGCCTTAGTAAATTGTCCCTTTAAAAGACGCTTCTTTCCTAGCTAGTTTGGCTCAGTGGAGAGAACATCGTCCTGCAGACCGAAGGGTCCCGGGTTCGATTTAAGTCAAGGTCACATTCCTCAGTTGCAGGTTGCAGGCTCAATCCCTGATTGCATGCGGGAGGCAACCAATCGATGTGTCCCTCTCACATCGATGTTTCTCTCTTTCTGTCTCTCCCCATCTCTTCCACTCTCTCTAAAAATCAATGGAAAAAATATCCTCTAGTGAGCACAAAATAAAAAGTAAAAATTAAACACACACACACACACACACACACACACACTCTTCTGAGTTACTCCATTTACATATACCTCCTTTTTGCTCCTAAGGCCCTGACTAATACACTGCCCTAACACTCCCTTTGAGGAGCTAACAAAAAAACAAAAACAAAAAAAAATCTAACATGGTTACATAAGGGAAATATTTTAAAACCTAGTTAATAGCCAACTGCAGTCAGAATCCTGTAAGATAGGCAAAACAGAGCACAGCCTGCCAGCGGAATATTTAGATCCCTGAAATGGCTCAGCCTGATGTCACTGGGCCTTTAGTTCCTGTCCTGACTCATCGCGCATTACAATCTCACAGACTTAAAAGGGTTTTGACAAGGCCACGTCCACGAGTGCCCAGCCATATCCTTAGCTGTTGACAAAAGACGTCCAGTTCCTTTTAGGATATTCGGATTTCTAAGCTGGAGCGCCGGTTAGGAAACTGAATTTTTAAAAAAGCAGTTCCGAGACCAGATACCAGCCACGAAAGGCACGCAGTGGGCTCTCCTGGGGAAATGGGACACCCTCTCCTGTGCTGCCTTGACAGGATTTTTGAAGACGAATGGAAAAGCAAATTCAGTAGCGAGGACCCTTGTCCTCGGTTGGTTATCAATCCCATACTAATGTCGACAGAATGCAAGCACTGAATGTGCTGGAACCAGGCACATGGTCAGAAGAGAAATAGAAAATGTTGATCCCTTCCCTTGAGGAATTTACAGTATCATCAAAAAAAATGTATACTCTCAGCACTTGAGCCCAATCATATAAATCTTAAAAATGGTTATTACAAACAGTATAGATCTCTAATGTGATATAAGTTAAACTCTTTATATTTTGTTCAGTGTTGAGGCCAGGTTGTATGTATCTGTCCATTTGCATGCAAAAAAAGGGGGCAAGTTCAGAAGCAGCATAAAGGAAAAGACTGTGAGTTTTAGAGTTAATTATTTGGGTTAATTTGCATGACCATAGGTAGGTGATTTCATCTTTCTAAGATTTCCTCATCTGAAAAATAAATAAAGTAAATGATATACTGCGTACTAAGATTCAGTGAAATAGAAAAACAAAGGAGCCTGACGGAGCTGGCACTTCGGAGTCCCCCCCTAAGTCCGTTCCCCTCTCTTCCTTCAGGAAAGAAAAAGGCTCTAAAATCTATTTTTAGTTCATTTGTCACAGCTTTATGGAGAAGGTAAGACCTTTAAAGGCTTTTGACCAATAAAAGGGAGGGACCCAATAGGAATTATGATCCTTTAAGGTACTGCCAGTGGGAGAAAATCAGAGAATTGAAATAAAATCCAAGTGTCCACATAAAGGTTATGCCATCCATTCTGTTGCCTCTAGAGGAAATTAAATGACCTAGGTAATATCTCCTGGAGCCACTCAAGTTTTATCTTCAACTCTTAGTCAAGTACTTCTCTCTACTTTTCAACATAGATTTTCCACCTGCAATTTAAGCTTCTCTGCCCTATTCCCAATCCTATGTTCCCTGAGACAGTATAAATTTACTTCATAGCAGTGACTTCTCCACTTCCTTTTAAGCCATCATTTGTACCCCCTTTTTTCTAGTCTTCAAGAAAGTGTTAGGTAGGTACCAGACTGACATGGGAAGGAGACTGGAAATAAATTCAGTTTAGGTCCTGAGGTGCCTTAATCCCAGGGAAACCTCAAATATCAGCTGCAGTAGAACTGACTGTTTCGTTTAGAAGAGGTGGATAGCCTCCAAAGCCAATTCACACATCTCCCATGAGTGTGTGTGTGTGTCTGTGTCTGTGTGTGTGTGTGTGTGTGTGTGTGTGTGTGTGTGTGTGTGTGACATTTGCAAACTGCTCACTTCCTTGAGGACTGTGTCCTCTTTGACATCCTATGAGTTAGCCACCTCACCAGGTGTTCTCTGATGACTGCAAATACTGTCATACCCAGAGCTTCCAACATCATTTAAAAAGAGGCACCATTCATTCCCAAACCACAACACAGTTGACTTAGCAGGAAGGGACAGAGCCACTCTCTGAACTGGCGGGAGACTGAGGAAGGGCTGGCAGAGAAGGGCTTCCTTGTTTGTTTCCCTGGGGCTGTGCCCTGTGGACCTTGATAATTAGGTGAGAGGGTGGGGCCCTCTAGACTGGAAATGATAGGAGAGGTGCTGCCCTAATTACTAGATTTTATTGGGATGATACTTGAGGTGTGGTTATTACCATCTGTTGGAGTTCATTAACTAGACCTCATAAACGGCAGCTAGGGTTCCACATAGAAATGGAATATTACAGACTGCCCTGAAGCCTGTAAGTGATGCCATTCAAAGACCAGGTCCACATGGTCATCTTAAATTCTAGAGGGATGTGCTTGGTGTTTTTGCACTGAAATCATTTTGGGAAAGAAGATAGCCCCTGAATGCATGGCCCTCTATGGTGGATCCAGTGAGCATTGAGCAGCAGGGCCCAGGCACATGTGGCCCTGGCCTCACTGACTTTATTGTAATTGCCCATTGAATTGCCTGTCTGCCCCGCTTGGCTGTAAAAATGTGACAGTTTCTCTGACTGGGAAAGCGTAGGGGGCTCTGAAATCCCATGGCCAGGGCAACTATGGGATAGAAAGGTCATGGAAAGCTTCTTTGAGGAGGTGACATCTCAGCCAAGACCCCAGGTGGGACGGTCCATCCAAGCAGAAAGGTAAGATGCAATCCCATCTCCAGCACTGCTCGCCAGGGTGGTGCTTCTCAGGCTGTAACGAGAATCCAGATCACCTGAGGGTCTCATTTAACTGTAGGTTCTCATTCAGTAGGCGTTGGGGGCACTGAGAGTCTGCATTTCTAAAAAGCTGCCGCCGCGTAGTGCTACTGCTGCAAGGATTACTCTCTGGGTAAGCCAGGGACTAGATGGCCATCTGAAGTCTCAGCTTTCTATACCTTAGTTTTGCAGTCTGTAAATGGGTTTCCAAGGATTGGAGAAACGTGAATATGGAGTAACCAATAGCATATTTTGACCCTAACACACTACAGACCAAATACTTGCTGATTGATTAATTTAGTGTTGGGGGCAGGGTGTAAGAATCCCTAGGGGACTTGTCAAATTGCTTTTCCCATATCTTGTCAGTATTTTCTTCACCAAGCTAAATAATTTTTTTTAAGTATACTTTTATTGATTTCAGGAAGGAAAGGAGAGGAAGAGACAGACAGAAATATCAATAATGAGAATCATTGATCGGCTGCCTCCTGCATGCCCCACCCTGGGGATTGAGCCCGCAACCCCGGCATGTGCCCTGACCAGGAATTGAACTGTGACCTCCTGGTTCATAGGTAGACACTGAACCACCAAGCCATACCAGTCAAGCTAAATAATTTTTTAAAAATACTTTTTCTACTTCAGGTTTTATACTATTAATACCCAGACGATAGCTCCTAAAGTAGGCTATAGTATACGAAGGAACTGAATTATTTCAAATATTGATGTTCTTCAGCTAAACATTCAAAAGCTGTTGGTATCTTGTAATTTTGGAGGCAACTGACCTACCGAGACATATAATAGTCCATGAGTGAAGGCAAGGCCTGCGCATGCTAATTTTTATAACTCAGCGACAAGCATTTGCTATCATACAACCTTCTCACTATAATTAACTCTCAGGTTCAACAGCATATCATTCATTTCAAAAATGACAAACTCTATCCTTGCAATCAAACAGATGTTAAATTCAGGGGCTTCATGACTCACTGAAATTCACAGGTTGTGCCTCGACATCTTGGTTTTCCACGACATCTCACCAAGAACCTGAATCCAGGTGATGGAATTTCTGAGAAAGCACCCGTGGTGGCTCAGGCAAACTAAAATGTGGGCTGTGTTCATCGGAGATATGGAAGTGCTAACACAACAAAACATAAGCTAACCAAACCGGTCAGGGCCCTGGTCACTTTTTGAAGGGAAAATATATATTCCATGGATTGGCCCACTATTCTCTTTGAGAATACCTTGTTAACATTGTTCTTTTCATTCCTTTAGGACATTTGGAACTATTTTGAAAACTCATAGTTTTTAACCACTGCCCAATGGCTCCTTCCATTTAAGTCACAGTCAGAATTATTTCTTAATAATTGTGCATGTTGTCTGAGAGTGAGAACGTGTTTGATGCACGTCAGTGAGAAGTTGCCATCCCTTCTTATGTATTGAGCTCAACTATGTGTGAGGTGCCGATGAGCTCTGAGCAGCCAGCGGGGAGTACAACAGCTGTGTGTTCTACCTTCTTGGACTTTTTAGTCCAGTTCCGGAAAGTGGCAAACAACCAAGTACACGGCTTGAGCAATGTGCTCGGAAGGAAATGGACGGGGTTCCGGGTTGGAGGGCCCAGAGCTGGGAAGAAGTTGTCTGGTTCATGAGGCCGGGCAGGAAGGATCTGACTCAGGAGGTAGCATTTAAACCTGACCTGAGGGATGAGCAGAAGCCACTGGGCCAGGGTTCCTCAGCTGAAGGAACAGCACGTGCAAAGGCCTAGAGTGTTCAAGAGCCTGAGCCAAGTTAGTATGTGCTTCTTTAAAAAAAAAAAATTATTTTATTTCAGAGAGGAAGAGAGAGAGAGGGAGAGAGAGAGAGAGAGAGAGAGAGAGAGAGACAGAGAGACATCAATGCTTCCTGCACTCCCCCTACTGGGGATCAGCCTACACCCAGGCATGTGCCCTGACCAGGAATGGAACTGTGACCTCCTGGTTCATAGGTCAACACTCAACCACTGAGCCACGCCGGCGAGGCAGGACGTGCTTCTTAATACCAAAACCAGCTCCCAGAGAAGCTGAGTGCTCCTCCGCAGGAAACCAGTCGGAACAGTGTGTAGAGATGTTACCTAGAAGGAGCTTAGTGCTGTGATGGTTAAGAGTTTCATCAACTCTGAAGACTTGCTAATTCCTGGCTCTGCCGCTCACCAGCTGTGTGTCCCTGTGCAGGTCATTAAACCGCCCAGGCCTCAGTGTCCTCATCTGTGAGACAGAATATGAGTTGTCCTCACCTGATAGAGTTGATGTGAGAACAAAACGAACTAGTGAATGCGTGCCTGACGCTGTAACTGCTTTGTATTAGCTCTATTCACAGGCAACTTCTTGGGGTTTAGGAGAAGTGGGTAGAACAGTGACGAAGTACTCTGAGACCATGGAGGCAGGAAAAGGAATTTCTATTGAGGGACATCAGCAGCAAAACCATGAGGTGGCTTTGGGGGATGGGGGGGGGGGAGAATTTCACATTTAATTGATCAAGTCCTTTCTGTGGTCACCCACTACTGCCTTTGTTCAAGCTTTTAGTGTGTCTTGTCTGCACCACTACAATGATAATTGTCTCCTCTCATACCTGTGCCCTTCATACATCAGTACAGTGTATGGAAACCACCATGTCTGTGCTTGTCCTCCCCAGGGGGACGGGCCTGTCCCCCAGCTTTACATACACGCTTGTTGAACTGAACTGCTATCTGCCATCGTCACCCTCCATATCCATCAGAGTCCAATCCTGGAATCAGAAGGCACTGTGGGTGTTTCCAAAAGTAGGAATTGAACACAGGGAATTGGTTTGCAAGTGAGAGAATTGCTGAGAGGCCAGCAGGAGGTCTTAGGCAATGTAAAGATTAGCATCTGCAGGAAGCTGCTGCCACTCCCAGGGCGGGGAGGAAGTGGGGCTGCCAGCGCCCAGAGGCTGGGTCTGTGTGGCCGGTCTGAAACCTAGCAGGAGCTGCGGGGCAGGGTCAGGGCTAGTGGAGGGAGGGGCTCTCCAACTGAGGAAATGGAGTAACATCGCTTCCAACAAGGATGCTGCCCGAGGCAGAAGGACTTTAAAATACCTGGCTTCTACTCCACTCTATCCCCCTCCAGATTTCTGCCAGTGCCTTCCAATGGCCCCATCTCCTTGGAAGCCAAATGGCAAAGGAGCCTGGGAAATGTAGTTCTCTGTGAAACAGGCAGAGCCAGGAGAGTGGGGAGTGGGACTGGGAGCGAATAGGCAACCTGCAGGGACCGCTCTGACTCTTCCCCACAATGCTGCCACCAGTGTTCATCCTTCCTTCCTTCCTTCCTTCCTTCCTTCCTTCCTTCCTTCCTTCCTTCCTTCTTTTCTTTAAACATATTTTTATTGATTTCAGAGAGAAAGGGAGGGGGAGAGATAGAAACATCAATGAGAGAGAATCATTTGATAGGCTGCCTCCTTCATGCCTCCTACTGGGGATCAAGCCCGCAACCCAGGTATGTGCCCTTGACCAGAATTGAACCCAGGACCCTTCAGTCTGCAGGCGGACACTCTATCCACTGGGCCAAACCAGATAGAGATAAAGGATTTCTTTCTTTCCTTCCTTATTCTTTCTTTCTTTCTTTCTTTCTTTCTTTCTTTCTTTCTTTCTTTCTTTCTTTCTTTCTTTCTTTCTTTCTTTCTTCCTTCTTTTTCCTTCCCTCCCTCCCTCCCTCCCTCCCTCCCTCCCTTCCTTCCTTCCTTCCTTCCTTCCTTCCTTCCTTCCT